>NW_025548145.1:0-22500 GCF_905237065.1 Salmo salar
GCATGGAGTAGCTATAGTAGGACAGGACAGCATGGAGTAGCTATAGTAGGACAGGACAGCATGGAGTAGCTATAGGTAGGACAGCATGGAGTAGCTATAGTAGGACAGGACAGCATGGAGTAGCTATAGGAGGAGGACAGCATGGAGTAGCTATAGTAGGACAGCATGGAGTAGCTATAGTAGGACAGGACAGCATGGAGTAGCTATAGTAGGACAGCATGGAGTAGCTAGTAGGAAGGACAGCATGGAGTAGCTATAGTAGAAGGACAGCATGGAGTAGCTATAGTAGGACAGCATGGAGTAGCTATAGGAGGACAGGACAGCATGGAGTAGCTATAGTAGGACAGCATGGAGTAGCTATAGTAGGACAGGACAGCATGGAGTAGCTATAGGAGGACAGGACAGCATGGAGTAACTATAGGAGGACAGGACATCATGGAGTAGCTATAGTAGGACAGGACAGCATGGAGTAGCTATAGTAGGACAGCATGGAGTAGCTATAGGAGGACAGGACAGCATGGAGTAGCTATAGGAGGATAGGACAGCATGGAGTAACTATAGTAGGACAGCATGGAGTAGCTATAGGAGGATAGCATGGAGTAGCTATAGTAGGACAGGACAGCATGGAGTAGCTATAGTAGGACAGCATGGAGTAGCTATAGGAGGATAGCATGGAGTAGCTATAGGAGGACAGCATGGAGTAGCTATAGTAGGACAGCATGGAGTAGCTATAGTAGGATAGCTTGGAGTAGCTATAGTAGGACAGCATGGAGTAGCTATAGGAGGACAGGACAGCATGGAGTAGCTATAGGAGGACAGCATGGAGTAGCTATAGTAGGACAGCATGGAGTAGCTATAGGAGGACAGGACAGCATGGAGTAGCTATAGTAGGACAGGACAGCATGGAGTAGCTATAGGAGGACAGGACAGCATGGAGTAGCTATAGGAGGACAGCATGGAGTAGCTATAGGAGGACAGCATGGAGTAGCTATAGTAGGACAGCATGGAGTAGCTATAGTAGGACAGCATGGAGTAGCTATAGGAGGACAGGACAGCATGGAGTAGCTATAGTAGGACAGCATGGAGTAGCTATAGGAGGACAGGACAGCGTGGAGTAGCTATAGTAGGACAGGACAGCATGGAGTAGCTATAGTAGGACAGTATGGAGTAGCTATAGGAGGACAGGACAGCATGGAGTAGCTATAGTAGGACAGGACAGCATGGAGTAGCTATAGTAGGACAGGACAGCATGGAGTAGCTATTGTAGGAAAGCATGAAGTAGCTATAGTAGGACAGCATGGAGTAGATATAGTAGGACAGCATGGAGTAGCTATAGTAGGACAGGACAGCATGGAGTAACTATAGGAGGACAGGACAGCATGGAGTAGCTATAGGAGGACAGCATGGAGTAGCTATAGTAGGACAGCATGGAGTAGCTATAGGAGGACAGCATGGAGTAGCTATAGTAGGACAGCATGGAGTAGTTATAGGAGGACAGGACAGCATGGAGTAGCTATAGGAGGACAGGACAGCATGGAGTAGCTATAGGAGGACAGCATGGAGTAGCTATAGTAGGACAGCATGGAGTAGCTATAGTAGGACAGCATGGAGTAGCTATAGTAGGACAGCATGGAGTAGCTATAGGAGGACAGGACAGCATGGAGTAGCTATAGTAGGACAGCATGGAGTAGCTATAGGAGGACAGGACAGCGTGGAGTAGCTATAGTAGGACAGGACAGCATGGAGTAGCTATAGTAGGACAGTATGGAGTAGCTATAGGAGGACAGGACAGCGTGGAGTAGCTATAGTAGGACAGGACAGCATGGAGTAGCTATAGTAGGACAGCATGGAGTAGCTATAGTAGGACAGGACAGCATGGAGTAGCTATAGTAGGACAGGACAGCATGGAGTAGCTATTGTAGGAAAGCATGAAGTAGCTATAGTAGGACAGCATGGAGTAGCTATAGTAGGACAGCATGGAGTAGCTATAGTAGGACAGGACAGCATGGAGTAGCTATAGTAGGACAGGACAGCATGGAGTAGCTATAGTAGGACAGCATGGAGTAGCTATAGGAGGACAGGACAGCATGGAGTAGCTATAGGAGGACAGGACAGCATGGAGTAGCTATAGGAGGACAGGACAGCATGGAGTAGCTATAGGAGGACAGCATGGAGTAGCTATAGGAGGACAGCATGGAGTAGCTATAGTAGGACAGGACAGCATGGAGTAGCTATAGTAGGACAGCATGGAGTAGCTATAGGAGGACAGCATGGAGTAGCTATAGTAGGACAGCATGGAGTAGCTATAGGAGGACAGGACAGCATGGAGTAGCTATAGTAGGACAGGACAGCATGGAGTAGCTATAGTAGGACAGGACAGCATGGAGAAGCTATAGTAGGACAGCATGGAGTAGCTATAGGAGGACAGGACAGCATGGAGTAGCTATAGTAGGACAGCATGGAGTAGCTATAGTAGGACAGGACAGCATGGAGTAGCTATAGTAGGACAGCATGGAGTAGCTATAGTAGGACAGCATGGAGTAGCTATAGGAGGACAGGACAGCATGGAGTAGCTATAGGAGGACAGGACAGCATGGAGTAGCTATAGGAGGACAGGACAGCATGGAGTAACTATAGGAGGACAGGACATCATGGAGTAGCTATAGGAGGACAGCATGGAGTAGCTATAGGAGGACAGGACAGCATGGAGTAGCTATAGGAGGACAGCATGGAGTAGCTATAAGAGGACAGCATGGAGTAACTATAAGAGGACAGCATGGAGTAACTATAGGAGGACAGGACAGCATGGAGTAGCTATAGTAGGACAGCATGGAGTAGCTATAGTAGGACAGGACAGCATGGAGTAGCTATAGGAGGACAGCATGGAGTAGCTATAGGAGGATAGCATGGAGTAGCTATAGGAGGACAGCATGGAGTAGCTATAGTAGGACAGCATGGAGTAGCTATAGTAGGATAGCTTGGAGTAGCTATAGTAGGACAGCATGGAGTAGCTATAGGAGGACAGGACAGCATGGAGTAGCTATAGGAGGACAGCATGGAGTAGCTATAGTAGGACAGCATGGAGTAGCTATAGGAGGACAGGACAGCATGGAGTAGCTATAGTAGGACAGGACAGCATGGAGTAGCTATAGGAGGACAGGACAGCATGGAGTAGCTATAGGAGGACAGCATGGAGTAGCTATAGGAGGACAGCATGGAGTAGCTATAGTAGGACAGCATGGAGTAGCTATAGGAGGACAGGACAGCATGGAGTAGCTATAGTAGGACAGCATGGAGTAGCTATAGGGAGGACAGGACAGCATGGAGTAGCTATAGGAGGACAGCATGGAGTAGCTATAGTAGGACAGCATGGAGTAGCTATAGTAGGACAGCATGGAGTAGCTATAGGAGGACAGGACAGCATGGAGTAGCTATAGGAGGACAGCATGGAGTAGCTATAGTAGGACAGCATGGAGTAGCTATAGTAGGACAGGACAGCATGGAGTAGCTATAGGAGGACAGGACAGCATGGAGTAGCTATAGTAGGACAGCATGGAGTAGCTATAGTAGGACAGCATGGAGTAGCTATAGGAGGACAGGACAGCATGGAGTAGCTATAGGAGGACAGGACAGCATGGAGTAGCTATAGGAGGACAGCATGGAGTAGCTATAAGAGGACAGCATGGAGTAGCTATAGTAGGACAGCATGGAGTAGCTATAGGACAGGACAGCATGGAGTAGCTATAGGACAGGACAGCATGGAGTAGCAATAGGACAGGACAGCATGGAGTAGCTATAGGACAGGACAGCATGGAGTAGCTATAGGAGGACAGCATGGAGTAGCAATAGGACAGGACAGCATGGAGTAGCTATAGTAGGACAGCATGGAGTAGCTATAGTAGGACAGCATGGAGAAGCTATAGTAGGACAGCATGGAGTAGCTATAGTAGGACAGGACAGCATGGAGTAGCTATAGTAGGACAGGACAGCATGGAGTAGCTATAGGAGGACAGCATGGAGTAGCTATAGTAGGACAGGACAGCATGGAGTAGCTATAGTAGGACAGCATGGAGTAGCTATAGTAGGACAGGACAGCATGGAGTAGCTATAGGAGGACAGGACAGCATGGAGTAACTATAGGAGGACAGGACATCATGGAGTAGCTATAGTAGGACAGCATGGAGTAGCTATAGTAGGACAGGACAGCATGGAGTAGCTATAGGAGGACAGCATGGAGTAGCTATAAGAGGACAGCATGGAGTAACTATAAGAGGACAGCATGGAGTAACTATAGGAGGACAGGACAGCATGGAGTAGCAATAGGAGGACAGGACAGCATGGAGTAGCTATAGTAGGACAGCATGGAGTAGCTATAGGAGGACAGCATGGAGTAGCTATAGGAGGATAGCATGGAGTAGCTATAGGAGGACAGCATGGAGTAGCTATAGTAGGACAGCATGGAGTAGCTATAGTAGGATAGCTTGGAGTAGCTATAGTAGGACAGCATGGAGTAGCTATAGGAGGACAGGACAGCATGGAGTAGCTATAGGAGGACAGCATGGAGTAGCTATAGGAGGACAGGACAGCATGGAGTAGCTATAGTAGGACAGCATGGAGTAGCTATAGGAGGACAGCATGGAGTAGCTATAGGAGGACAGCATGGAGTAGCTATAGGAGGACAGGACAGCATGGAGTAGCTATAGGAGGACAGCATGGAGTAACTATAGGAGGACAGCATGGAGTAGCTATAGGAGGACAGGACAGCATGGAGTAGCTATAGGAGGACAGCATGGAGTAGCTATAGGAGGACAGGACAGCATGGAGTAGCTATAGTAGGACAGCATGGAGTAGCTATAGTAGGACAGGACAGCATGGAGTAGCTATAGTAGGACAGCATGGAGTAGCTATAGTAGGACAGCATGGAGTAGCTATAGTAGGACAGCATGGAGTAGCTATAGTAGGACAGGACAGCATGGAGTAGCTATAGTAGGACAGCATGGAGTAGCTATAGTAGGACAGCATGGAGTAGCTATAGTAGGACAGCATGGAGTAGCTATAGGAGGACAGGACAGCATGGAGTAGCTATAGTAGGACAGCATGGAGTAGCTATAGTAGGACAGCATGGAGTAGCTATAGGAGGACAGGACAGCATGGAGTAGCTATAGTAGGACAGCATGGAGTAGCTATAGGAGGACAGGACAGCATGGAGTAGCTATAGGAGGACAGCATGGAGTAGCTATAGTAGGACAGCATGGAGTAGCTATAGGAGGACAGGACAGCATGGAGTAGCTATAGTAGGACAGCATGGAGTAGCTATAGGAGGACAGGACAGCATGGAGTAGCTATAGGAGGACAGCATGGAGTAGCTATAGGAGGACAGGACAGCATGGAGTAGCTATAGGAGGACAGCATGGAGTAACTATAGGAGGACAGCATGGAGTAGCTATAGGAGGACAGGACAGCATGGAGTAGCTATAGGAGGACAGCATGGAGTAGCTATAGGAGGACAGCATGGAGTAGCTATAGGAGGACAGGACAGCATGGAGTAGCTATAGTAGGACAGCATGGAGTAGCTATAGTAGGACAGCATGGAGTAGCTATAGTAGGACAGGACAGCATGGAGTAGCTATAGTAGGACAGCATGGAGTAGCTATAGTAGGACAGCATGGAGTAGCTATAGTAGGACAGCATGGAGTAGCTATAGTAGGACAGGACAGCATGGAGTAGCTATAGTAGGACAGCATGGAGTAGCTATAGTAGGACAGCATGGAGTAGCTATAGTAGGACAGCATGGAGTAGCTATAGGAGGACAGGACAGCATGGAGTAGCTATAGTAGGACAGCAT
This sequence comes from Salmo salar, assembly GCF_905237065.1. Classification (NCBI taxonomy): domain Eukaryota; kingdom Metazoa; phylum Chordata; class Actinopteri; order Salmoniformes; family Salmonidae; genus Salmo; species Salmo salar. The sequence goes on from NW_025548145.1 coordinate 5,846, forward strand.
GGAGTAGCTATAGTAGGACAGCATGGAGTAGCTATAGGAGGACAGGACAGCATGGAGTAGCTATAGTAGGACAGCATGGAGTAGCTATAGGAGGACAGGACAGCATGGAGTAGCTATAGGAGGACAGCATGGAGTAGCTATAGTAGGACAGCATGGAGTAGCTATAGGAGGACAGGACAGCATGGAGTAGCTATAGGAGGACAGCATGGAGTAGCTATAGTAGGACAGCATGGAGTAGCTATAGTAGGACAGCATGGAGTAGCTATAGTAGGACAGCATGGAGTAGCTATAGTAGGACAGCATGGAGTAGCTATAGTAGGACAGCATGGAGTAGCTATAGTAGGACAGCATGGAGTAGCTATAGTAGGACAGCATGGAGTAGCTATAGTAGGACAGGACAGCATGGAGTAGCTATAGGAGGACAGCATGGAGTAGCTATAGTAGGACAGCATGGAGTAGCTATAAGAGGACAGCATGGAGTAGCTATAGGACAGGACAGCATGGAGTAGCTATAGGAGGACAGCATGGAGTAGCTATAGGAGGACAGCATGGAGTAGCTATAGGAGGACAGGACAGCATGGAGTAGCTATAGGAGGACAGCATGGAGTAGCTATAGGAGGACAGGACAGCATGGAGTAGCTATAGGAGGACAGCATGGAGTAGCTATAGGAGGACAGGACAGCATGGAGTAGCTATAGTAGGATAGCTTGGAGTAGCTATAGTAGGACAGCATGGAGTAGCTATAGGAGGACAGGACAGCATGGAGTAGCTATAGGAGGACAGCATGGAGTAGCTATAGTAGGACAGCATGGAGTAGCTATAGTAGGACAGGACAGCATGGAGTAGCTATAGGAGGACAGCATGGAGTAGCTATAGGAGGACAGGACAGCATGGAGTAGCTATAGTAGGACAGCATGGAGTAGCTATAGGAGGACAGGACAGCATGGAGTAACTATAGGAGGACAGGACATCATGGAGTAGCTATAGTAGGACAGGACAGCATGGAGTAGCTATAAGAGGACAGGACAGCATGGAGTAGCTATAGGAGGACAGCATGGAGTAGCAATAGGACAGGACAGCATGGAGTAGCTATAGTAGGACAGCATGGAGTAGCTATAGTAGGACAGGACAGCATGGAGTAGCTATAGTAGGACAGGACAGCATGGAGTAGCTATAGTAGGACAGCATGGAGTAGCTATAGGAGGACAGCATGGAGTAGCTATAGTAGGACAGGACAGCATGGAGTAGCTATAGTAGGACAGTCTTTTCCAATGGAGGAAAGATATCCAGTTTACAATAGGGACCCCCTGTACTGAGGTCAGGCAGGGACCTGGTCCCTGTAGTACTAAGTCCAGCTAATTGTTTCTTGTAGTACTGTTAGGCAAGAGGCGTCACTACAGTCCCTGGTTCAAATCCAAGCTGTATCGCATCCGGCCGCGATTGGGAGTCCCATAAGGTGTTGCACAATTGTCCCAGCGTCATCCGGGTTTGGCTGTGGGTAGACCGTCATTGTAAATAAGAATTTGTTCTTTACTGACTCGCCTAGTTAAATACAGGTTAAATTTACTGTACTGTTATTTGGGACACTTTTACCATTTCCATCTTCGGCAACCTCTTCAGACATCCAATCTAACATACTGTAGTGGTCCAATCTAACATACTGTAGTGGTCCAATCTAACATACTGTAGTGGTCCAACACATTTCTGAAATCATCAGATGTTTCCTAATCACACAACACCGAATTATAATAATGGTGTCGTAGTTTATCTGACCTACTGTCCCAGTCTACCAAATGCAAACTGAAAAAATTGTTTTGACTCAGTGTACACAAATGGGTGTGCCATGCCTCCAGTAAATATGATATCAATATATATATATTTTTTTGTGTGTGTGATCAGGAAACATCTTGAGGATTTCAGAAATTGATCATGTGTTGGGCTAAAATGTTGGATAGATGTCTGAAAAGGTTACCGAAGACGGAAATTATTTTCTTTTTTTATTGGTAAATGTTTTGGGGGAAGCCTGGCTTCCATGAATACACGCCACTGTTGAATTGACTTCTCGACAGACAGACACTGATCAACCGACAGGGAGGGGAGAGGAGAGGAGAGGAGAGGAGCGGAGAGGAGAGGAGAGGAGCGGAGAGGAGCGGAGCGGAGAGGAGAGGAGAGGAGCGGAGAGGAGCGGAGAGGAGCGGAGAGGAGAGGAGCGGAGCGGAGAGGAGAGGAGAGGAGAGGAGAGGAGAGGAGAGGAGAGGAGCGGAGAGGAGCGGAGCGGAGAGGAGAGGTGTTAAGTTTTGAAAGGTTCGGCCTTACTGATGACCTTTGTGAAGTTGGTGTATACAGTATGACTGCTTCTGTTGCTGACAGAGACAGGAAATGGTGACTGTGGTTTGCTGAGGATGAATGTATTTTAGCAGAGCAGGACAACACTAATAATAGAAATGAAACGAAAGCTGGCTTGTAGGTCCATACATTAACCTCACACATTTTCTATCAACAAAGCAAAAATTATGTTTTATTGACGTAGCAGATTGCCCTTACAGATCTAGGATCAGGTGACCCTTACCACAGATCTAGGATCAGGTGACCCTTACCACAGATCTAGGATCAGGTGATCCTTACCACAGATCTAGGATCAGATGACCCTTACCACAGATCTAGGATCAGGATGACCCTTACCACAGATCTAGGATCAGGTGACCCTTACCACAGATCTAGGATCAGGTGACCCTTACCACAGATCTAGGATCAGGTGACCCCTTACCACAGATCTAGGATCAGGTGACCCTTACCACAGATCTAGGATCAGGTGACCCTTACCACAGATCTAGGATCAGGTGACCCTTACCACAGATCTAGGATCAGGTGACCCCTTACCACAGATCTAGGATCAGGTGACCCTTACCACAGATCTAGGATCAGGTGACCCCTTACCACAGATCTAGGATCAGGTGACCCCTTACCACAGATCTAGGATCAGGTGACCCCTTACCACAGATCTAGGATCAGGTGACCCTTACCACAGATCTAGGATCAGGTGACCCTTACCTAAGCAGAGGGGATCTTACTCTGCTGGTGGTATAGGACGAACTGTTGCCAACTCCTGAATGGTTTCAAAATGGATTGTTTTTTAACCAACACTGTAGCTCCCCTCTGTGGTGGAAATCACCACACATAAAGACTAGGACAGGTCGGGTAAAAGAACTGCATACTGCATGTTGCCATTTGTGAGAAAACCAATATCTCCTGGATTTTATTCATTAGTTGATAAAGGACTAATCAAGTCGATAAGTTACGTTTCCATCCAATTTACCACAGATTTTAATGCGAATAAAATCTGCATGAAACAATATGCGTCGGGTATGAGATTATTATGGATAAGAGCGATATTATTATTTCTATTTGCCAAACGGCAGCCAATCATCGATCAACATGTCACCAGAATTAGACCCTGGATATTTATTGGAAAGGAGCATCAATCTCATCACCAGGCTCTTTCACCACCCTGGGAGGTTCATCAGTCAGTCTGCTCTGTCTAAGTGGAGTAAATATGATTAGTGGAGTCAGTCTGCTCTGTCTAAGTGGAGTAAATATGATTAGTGGAGTCAGTCTGCTCTGTCTAAATGGAATAAATATGATTAGTGGAGTCAGTCTGCTCTGTCTAAGTGGAGTAAATATGATTAGTGGAGTCAGTCTGCTCTGTCTAAGTGGAGTAAATATGATTAGTGGAGTCAGTCTGCTCTGTCTAAGTGGAGTAAATAGGATTAGTGGAGTCAGTCTGCTCTAAGTGGAGTAAATATGATTAGTGGAGTCAGTCTGCTCTAAGTGGAGTAAATATGATTAGTGGAGTCAGTCTGCTCTAAGTGGAATAAATATGATTAGTGGAGTCAGTCTGCTCTGTCTAAGTGGAGTAAATATGATTAGTGGAGTCAGTCTGCTCTGTCTAAGTGGAGTAAATATGTTTAGTGGAGTCAGTCTGCTCTAAGTGGAGTAAATATGATTAGTGGAGTCAGTCTGCTCTGTCTAAGTGGAGTAAATATGATTAGTGGAGTCAGTCTGCTCTGTCTAAGTGGAGTAAATATGATTAGTGGAGTCAGTCTGCTCTGTCTAAATGGAATAAATATGATTAGTGGAGTCAGTCTGCTCTGTCTAAGTGGAGTAAATATGATTAGTGGAGTCAGTCTGCTCTGTCTAAGTGGAGTAAATATGATTAGTGGAGTCAGTCTGCTCTGTCTAAGTGGAGTAAATAGGATTAGTGGAGTCAGTCTGCTCTAAGTGGAGTAAATATGATTAGTGGAGTCAGTCTGCTCTAAGTGGAGTAAATATGATTAGTGGAGTCAGTCTGCTCTAAGTGGAATAAATATGATTAGTGGAGTCAGTCTGCTCTGTCTAAGTGGAGTAAATATGATTAGTGGAGTCAGTCTGCTCTGTCTAAGTGGAGTAAATATGTTTAGTGGAGTCAGTCTGCTCTAAGTGGAGTAAATATGATTAGTGGAGTCAGTCTGCTCTGTCTAAGTGGAGTAAATATGATTAGTGGAGTCAGTCTGCTCTGTCTAAGTGGAGTAAATATGATTAGTGGAGTCAGTCTGCTCTGTCTAAATGGAATAAATATGATTAGTGGAGTCAGTCTGCTCTGTCTAAGTGGAGTAAATATAATTAGTGGAGTCAGTCTGCTCTGTCTAAGTGGAGTAAATATGATTAGTGGGGTCGGTCTGCTCTGTCTAAGTGGAGTAAATATGTTTAGTGGAGTCAGTCTGCTCTAAGTGGAGTAAATATGATTAGTGGAGTCAGTCTGCTCTAAGTGGAGTAAATATGATTAGTGGAGTCAGTCTGCTCTGTCTAAATGGAGTAAATATGATAAGTGGAGTCAGTCTGCTCTGTCTAAGTGGAGTAAATATGATTAGTGGAGTCAGTCTGCTCTGTCTAAATGGAATAAATAGGATTAGTGGAGTCAGTCTGCTCTGTCTAAGTGGAGTAAATATGATTAGTGGAGTCAGTCTGCTCTGTCTAAATGGAATAAATATGATTAGTGGAGTCAGTCTGCTCTGTCTAAGTGGAGTAAATATGATTAGTGGAGTCAGTCTGCTCTGTCTAAGTGGAGTAAATATGATTAGTGGGGTCGGTCTGCTCTGTCTAAGTGGAGTAAATATGTTTAGTGGAGTCAGTCTGCTCTAAGTGGAGTAAATATGATTAGTGGAGTCAGTCTGCTCTAAGTGGAATAAATATGATTAGTGGAGTCAGTCTGCTCTGTCTAAGTGGAGTAAATATGATTAGTGGAGTCAGTCTGCTCTAAGTGGAGTAAATATGATTAGTGGAGTCAGTCTGCTCTAAGTGGAGTAAATATGATTAGTGGAGTCAGTCTGCTCTGTCTAAATCGAGTAAATATGATTAGTGGAGTCAGTCTGCTCTGTCTAAGTGGAGTAAATATGATTAGTGGAGTCAGTCTGCTCTGTCTAAATGGAATAAATAGGATTAGTGGAGTCAGTCTGCTCTGTCTAAGTGGAGTAAATATGATTAGTGGAGTCAGTCTGCTCTGTCTAAGTGGAGTAAATAGGATTAGTGGAGTCAGTCTGCTCTAAGTGGAGTAAATATGATTAGTGGAGTCAGTCTGCTCTGTCTAAGTGGAGTAAATATGATTAGTGGAGTCAGTCTGCTCTAAGTGGAGTAAATATGATTAGTGGAGTCAGTCTGCTCTGTCTAAGTGGAGTAAATATGATTAGTGGAGTCAGTCTGCTCTAAGTGGAGTAAATATGATTAGTGGAGTCAGTCTGCTCTAAGTGGAATAAATATGATTAGTGGAGTCAGTCTGCTCTGTCTAAGTGGAGTAAATATGATTAGTGGAGTCAGTCTGCTCTGTCTAAGTGGAGTAAATATGATTAGTGGAGTCAGTCTGCTCTAAGTGGAGTAAATATGATTAGTGGAGTCGGTCTGCTCTGTCTAAGTGGAGTAAATATGATTAGTGGAGTCGGTTTGCTCTGTCTAAGTGGAGTAAATATGATTAGTGAAGTCAGTCTGCTCTGTCTAAGTGGAGTAAATAGGATTAGTGGAGTTAGCCTGCTCTGTCTAAGTGGAGTAAATATGATAAGAGGAGTCAGTCTGCTCTGTCTAAGTGGAGTAAATATGATTAGTGGAGTTAGTCTGCTCTGTCTAAGTGGAGTAAATATGATTAGTGGAGTTAGTCTGCTCTGTCTAAGTGGAGTAAATATGATTAGAGGAGTCAGTCTGCTCTGTCTAAGTGGAGTAAATATGATTAGTGGAGTCAGTCTGCTCTGTCTAAGTGGAGTAAATAGGATTAGTGGAGTCAGTCTGCTCTGTCTAAGTGGAGTAAATATGATTAGAGGAGTCAGTCTGCTCTGTCTAAGTGGAGTAAATATGATTAGTGGAGTTAGTCTGCTCTGTCTAAGTGGAGTAAATATGATTAGAGGAGTCAGTCTGCTCTAAGTGGAGTCAGTCTGCTCTGTCTAAGTGGAGTAAATATGATTAGTGGAGTCAGTCTGCTCTGTCTAAGTGGAGTAAATAGGATTAGTGGAGTCAGTCTGCTCTGTCTAAGTGGAGTAAATATGATTAGAGGAGTCAGTCTGCTCTGTCTAAGTGGAGTAAATATGTTTAGTGGAGTCAGTCTGCTCTGTATAAGTGGAGTAAATATGATTAGAGGAGTCAGTCTGCTCTAAGTGGAGTAAATATGATTAGAGGAGTCAGTCTGCTCTAAGTGGAGTAAATATGATTAGTGGAGTCAGTGTGCTCTGTCTAAGTGGAGTAAATATGATTAGTGGAGTCAGTGTGCTCTGTCTAAGTGGAGTAAATAGGATTAGTGGAGTCAGTCTGCTCTGTCTAAGTGGAGTAAATAGGATTAGTGGAGTCAGTCTGCTCTGTCTAAGTGGAGTAAATATGATTAGTGGAGTCAGTCTGCTCTGTCTAAGTGGAGTAAATAGGATTAGTGGAGTCAGTCTGCTCTGTCTAAGTGGAGTAAATATGATTAGAGGAGTCAGTCTGCTCTGTCTAAGTGGAGTAAATAGGATTAGTGGAGTCAGTCTGCTCTGTCTAAGTGGAGTAAATAGGATTAGTGGAGTCAGTCTGCTCTGTCTAAGTGGAGTAAATATGATTAGTGGAGTCAGTCTGCTCTGTCTAAGTGGAGTAAATAGGATTAGTGGAGTTAGTCTGCTCTGTCTAAGTGGAGTAAATATGATTAGAGGAGTCAGTCTGCTCTAAGTGGAGTCAGTCTGCTCTGTCTAAGTGGAGTAAATATGATTAGTGGAGTCAGTCTGCTCTGTCTAAGTGGAGTAAATAGGATTAGTGGAGTCAGTCTGCTCTGTCTAAGTGGAGTAAATATGATTAGAGGAGTCAGTCTGCTCTGTCTAAGTGGAGTAAATATGTTTAGTGGAGTCAGTCTGCTCTGTATAAGTGGAGTAAATATGATTAGAGGAGTCAGTCTGCTCTAAGTGGAGTAAATATGATTAGAGGAGTCAGTCTGCTCTAAGTGGAGTAAATATGATTAGTGGAGTCAGTGTGCTCTGTCTAAGTGGAGTAAATATGATTAGTGGAGTCAGTGTGCTCTGTCTAAGTGGAGTAAATAGGATTAGTGGAGTCAGTCTGCTCTGTCTAAGTGGAGTAAATATGATTAGTGGAGTCAGTCTTCTCTCTACACACACAGACATCAGTTCTTATATTTTCATATTGATCTGCCCTTATCAGATTTGTGTTCCAGGGGGAGACAGACAGACAGATATATACACACACAGTGGTGGAAAAAGTACCCAATTTTCATACTGTAGTAAAAGTAAAGATACCTTCACAGAAAATGACTCAAGTAAAAGTGAAAGTCACCCAGTAAAATACTACTTGAGTAAAGGTCTAAAAGTATTTGGTTTGAAATATACTGAAGTATCAAAAATACATGTAATTGCTAAAATATACTTAAGTATCAAAGTATAAATCATTTCAAATTCATTATATTTAGCAAACCAGACTGCACCATTTTCTTGTTTTTATTTTTATTTATGGACATCTAAAAAGCACAACACTCAGACATCTTTACAAACGAAGCATTTTGTGTTTAGTGAGTCCTCCAGATCAGAGGCAGTAGGGATGACCAGGGATGTCCTCTGTTTAGTGAGTCCTCCAGATCAGAGGCAGTAGGGATGACCAGGGATGTTCTCTTGATACAGTAAGTGTGTGAATTGGACCATTTTCCTGTCCTGCTAGTCATTCAAAATGTAACGAGTACTTTTGGGTGTCAGGGAAAATGTATGGAGTAAAAAGTACATTATTTTATTTAGGAATGTAGTGAAGTAAAAGTAAGTCAAAAATATAAATAGTAAAGTACAGATACCCCCACAAAAAACTACTTAAGTAGTACTTTAAAGTATTTTTACTGAAGTACTTTACACCCGCACACACACACAGGGGCAATTCTCCACACCACAGGGGACAACAGACAATGACTACAACCTGTATCAACACATTTTTATATAATTTCTGAGAACAAGTTAATACCTTGAAGTGACAAAGAGCTCTTGAGAAAGACATTTAACATTCTGTAGCACTATGCATGTGTTTGTAGCAGAACTGCAATGAGGTACTCTGATACAGAGCCTTCAGAAAGTATTCACACCCCTTGACTTTTTCCACATTTTTGTTGTGTAAACAGCCTGAATTTAAAATGGATTATATTGAGATGTTTTGTCACAGGCCTTAACACAATATCCCATAATGTCAAAGTGAAATTACGTTTTTGAAATTATTTCAAATTAATAAAATATAAAAAGCTGAAATGTATTGAGTCAATAAGTATTCAACCCCGTTGTTATGGCAAGCCTAAATACAGTGCATTCTGAAAGTATTTCAGACCCCTTCCCTTTTACCACTTTTTGTTACGTTACAGCCTTATTATAAAATGGATTACATAAATGTTTTCCCTCAATCACTCTACACACAATACCCCATAATGACATCACAATACCCCATAATGACATCACAATAGCCCATAATGACATCACAATAGCCCATAATGACATCACAATAGCCCATAATGACAAAGTAAAAACAGGTTTTTAGAAATGTTTGCAAATTTAACTGAAATATCACATTTACATAAGTACTCAGACACTTTAATCAGTATGTTGTTGAAGCACCTTTGGCAGTGATCTGGGGAAGGGTACCATTTTGTTTTTTAGCAGCATTGAAGGTCCCTAAGCACACAATGGCCTCCATCATTCTTAAATGGAAGAAGTTTGGAACCACCAAGACTCTTCCTAGAGCTGGCCGCCCGGCCAAACTGAGCAATTGGGGGAGAAGGGCCTTGGTCAGGGAGGTGACCAAGAACCTGCTGGTCACTCTGACAGAGCGCCAGAATTCCTCTGTGGAAATGGGAGAACCTTCCAGAAGGACAACCATCTCTGCAGCACTCCACCAATCAGGCCTTCAAGGTAGAGTGGTCAGATGGAAGCCACTCCTCAGTAAAAGGCACATGACAGCCTGCTTGGAGTTTGCCAAAAGGCACCTAAAGACTCTGAGACCATCAGAAACAAGATTTTCTGGTCTGATGAAACCAAGATCGAACTCTTTGGCCAGAATGCCAAGCGTCACATCTGGAGGAAACCTGGTACAATCCCCTACGGTGAATCGCGGTGGTGGCAACATCATGCTGTGGGGATGTTTTTCAGAGGCAGGGACTGGGAGAATAGTCAGGATTGAGGGAAAGATGAACAGAGCAAAGTACAGAGAGATCCTTGATGAAAACCTGCTCCAGAGTGCTCAGGACCTCAGACGAAGGTTCACCTTCCAATAGGACGACTCTAAGCACACAGCCAAGACAACCCAGGAGTGGCTTCGGGACAAGTCTCTGAATGTCCTTGAGTGGCCCAGCCAGAGCCCGGACTTGAACCCAATCTAACATCTCTGGAGCGACCTAAAAATAGCTGTTCAGCAACGCTCCCCATCCAACCTGACAGAGCTTGAGAATATCTGCAGAGAAGAATGGGAGAAACCCCCAAATACAGGTGTCGTGTCTCTGACTTATCATTAAATGTGAAGACCTATTTTATCAATTCTCTGTCATTTTTATTACATGATTAAACTAATCATGTAAATGTAATTAACTAGGAAGACGGGGCACCAAGGAAAATGTTGGTTTACAGAGTCATAATTTTCCGAATATAACTCTTCAGATATTTTAATATCTGATCAATTATTCTGCTATTAATTAATTATAATTATTACCTTCCATCAGTATCCTCTGAATGTCGTAAAATTCTTGGTTATCTGCACGAACCCTAGTTCCCGTAATGAATCAGCAACATACAAATTGGCTTAATTATTTATTTACTAACTAACTAAATAATCACAGAAATACATAAACAGTAGATATTGGTTATAAAAAATGATAGGAAAGAGTCCCTAGTGGGCTAAGCCGATATGACGGCTTGATAGACAAAAGGAAAGGGGTGGGGACTGAGAAAGAGCGGGAATGACAAAATGGATTCATTACACACAGTCTATAATTATATTAATTGAAATGCTAATCCTTTGCCATGAACGGTCGCTCATTCAAAAAGGAATTGCAATTTGAATTTACACCCGCGTGTCGTTGTCGTCTTCTCTGTTGGAATCCGTCTGCTGGAGAAAGTCGACAAAGTCTCTCTGGTTAACTTTCATTGAAGTCGCAAAGTCTTTAGTGGTTAAAATGGATACTTCAGAGTACCATTCAGAAATGTTCTCATAGCATAGATGTTTCGGCGGTTGTCTGTATTCTCGTCCTCGGTTTACTCAATTTCTAGCTGCAGACTAGTAATTAGTGTCTAAGATTTGCTCTTATTCTGTAGGGATCGATAGTCTCAGAGTGTAACAATTTTCAGCCGGGTAGCCAATGCTCCACGTGGAATAGTCTTGTCCTTTGGTAGAGTTGTAGTTTAAACCACTTCACACACCAGCGTCACCCGGCAAGTTTTGGTCTTAGAAATTCAACTATTTACACCCTTCAGCTCACGTTGGGGTTTGTTTAGTCTGATGTGTGAATTTGATCAGCAGTGGCTTTTATACATAACAATAGAAAAGGGCGGTTCTATGTGATGTCTGGGCTCACGGGGGTGTGGCCACTGACTAGTTCATCTTTATATGAAAAATCCATACTCTCATTTAGAAGGTTAATAATCACATTACATCTTTTCACAAATAGTTTCATGTTTAATCACATACGTTTCACAGTATTTAGATGTAAACCTGACAGCTGGGAAATGTACACTTTAAGAGATACAGTTATGTTGTGTTTCCTGTCCTTTGTGAGATCACCAAATGAAACACATTCGTCATGACTGTCCCTTAAGTGTCCACAGACTATTCTCAAAAGTAGCAATATTGTTTAATTCTCCCATTTTGGGGACTTAGGAGTTCAGCCAAGGGAAGTCTTTTGTTCTCTCTCTGTGCTCTCTCCCTCCCTTTCTGCATGACCAGGGGGGAGAGAGTCTCCACCAGGAATTTATGACCGGAGATACTAAAACCTGGGTGTAGGAGAGAGTGAGGGGGGGATACCACGATCGACCCCAGAAAGGGCCAAATCATGACACAGGTGTGCCAAGCTTTTAGCGTCATACCCGAGAAGACTCGAGGCTGTAATCACTTCCAAAGGTGCTTCAACAAAGTACTGAATACTAATGTAAATGTCATATTTCAATTCTAAAAACCTGTTTTCACTTTGTCATTATGGGGTATTGTGATGTCATTATGGGGTATTGTGATGTCATTATGGGGTATTGTGATGTCATTATGGGGTATTGTGATGTCATTATGGGGTATTGTGATGTCATTATGGGGTATTGTGATGTCATTATGGGTTATTGTGATGTCATTATGGGGTATTGTGTGTAGATTGATGAGGGGGGGAAAACTATGAAATACATTTTAGAATAAGGCTGTAATGTACGAGGCCAATGGTGACTTTAAAACAGTTACAGAGTTTAATTGTTTTGATGGGAGAAAACTGAGGATGAATCAACAACATTGTAGTTACTCCACAATACTAACCTAAATGACAGAGTGAAAAGAAGGAAGCCTGTACATAAATAAAATATTCCAAAACATGCATCCTGTTTCCAACAAGGCACTAAAGTAATACTTCAAAAAATGTGGCAAAGAATACAAAGTGTTATGTTTGGCACAAATCCAATGCAACACATTACTGAGTACCACTCTCCATATTTTAATAGTGGTGGCTGCATCATGTTATGGGTATGCTTGTAATCGTTAAGGACCGGGAGATTTTCAGGATAAAAAGAAACGGAACGGAGATAAGCACAAATAAAATCTTAAAGGAAAACCTGGTTCAGTCTGCTTTCCACCAGACACTGGGAGATTAATTCACCTTTCAGCAGGACAATAACCTACAACACAAGGCCAAATCTACACCGGAGTTATTTACCAAGAAGACAATGAATGTTCCTGAGTGGCCGAGTTACAGTTTTGACTTAAATCTACTTGAACATCTATGGCGAGACCTGAAAATGGTTTTCTAACGATGATCAACAACCAACTTAACAGATCTTGAAGAATTTAGAAAAGAATAACGGGCAAATGCTGCACAATCCATGAGTGGAAAGCTCTTAGAGATTTACCCAGAAAGACTCACAGCTGTAATCACTGCCAATGGTGAATTTAACTCAGGGGTGTGAATACTTATGTAAATGAGATATTTATGTATTTCATTTTTAATAAATCTGCAAACATTTCTAAAACCATATTTTCACATTATAATGAAGTGCTATTTTGTGCAGATGGGTGAGAAAGAAAAATCAGGCTGTAACCCAACTAAATGTGGAATAAGTGAAGGGGTATGAATACTTTCTGAAGGCTCTGTAAACAGCTAAATATAACTAATACTGAGGAAAACAAGTCCCTTCGTATCTGGAAACCCAACATCAAAATGACAGAGACAGCCCTCTACACACAGCACAGCCCTCTACACACAGCACAGCCCTCTACACACAGCACAGTCCTCTACACACAGCACAGCACTCTACACACAGTCCTCTACACACAGCACAGTCCTCTACACACAGCACAGTCCTCTACACACAGCACAGTCCTCTACACAGTCCTCTACACACAGTCCTCTACACACAGTCCTCTACGCACAGCACTCTACACACAGCACAGCCCTCTACACACAGCACAGCCCTCTACACACAGCACAGCCCTCTACACACAGCACAGCCCTCTACACACAGCACAGCCCTCTACACACAGCACAGTCCTCTACACACAGCACAGCCCTCTACACACAGCACAGCCCTCTACACACAGCACAGCCCTCTACACACAGCACAGCCCTCTACACACAGCACAGCCCTCTACACACAGCACAGCCCTCTACACACAGCACAGCCCTCTACACACAGCACAGCACTCTACACACAGCACAGCCCTCTACACACAGCACAGCCCTCTACACACAGCACAGCCCTCTACACACAGCACAGCACTCTACACACAGCACAGCCCTCTACACACAGCACAGCACTCTACACACAGCCCTCTACACACAGCACAGCCCTCTACACACAGCACAGTCCTCTACACACAGCACTCTACACACAGCCCTCTACACACAGCACAGCACTCTACACACAGTCCTCTACACACAGTCCTCTACACACAGCACAGTCCTCTACACACAGCACAGTCCTCTACACACAGCACAGTCCTCTACACACAGCACAGTCCTCTACACACAGCACAGCTTGACGTTAAATAAAACAAACATTAACACATCACTCAGCATTTAAACAGACAAAATGGAGATTTAGTTAACTTGGCAGTCTTGTGTCTCTCTGTCTAAACAGGATAATGAGGCGTGAGACTAAACATGAATTCGTCCATTTAGTTCAAACTAATGAACCATCCAGTATCTCTTGCCAAAAGTGGTTGCGACAACAGCTCGTCACGACCCATCGCTACAGTATGTAAACATACATGAATATTCAAACGTTTCACATAAAATAACAGCCAAGACAAACCCAGTTGCTGTGAATCTACTGCAACCCAGAGCCCTTCACCTCCAACTATATAATCTACTGCAACCCAGAGCCCTTCACCTCCAACTATATAATCTACTGCAACCCAGAGCCCTTCACCTCCAACTATATAATCTACTGCAACCCAGAGCCCTTCACCTCCAACTATATAATCTACTGCAACCCAGAGCCCTTCACCTCCAACTATATAATCTACTGCAACCCAGAGCCCTTCACCTCCAACTATATAATCTACTGCAACCCAGAGCCCTTCACCTCCAACTATATAATCTACTGCAACCCAGAGCCCTTCACCTCCAACTATATAATCTACTGCAACCCAGAGCCCTTCCCTCCAACTATATAATCTACTGCAACCCAGAGCCCTTCCCCTCCAACTATATAATCTACTGCAACCCAGAGCCCTTCACCTCCAACTATATAATCTACTGCAACCCAGAGCCCTTCACCTCCAACTATATAATCTACTGCAACCCAGAGCCCTTCCCCTCCAACTATATAATCTACTGCAACCCAGAGCCCTTCACCTCCAACTATATAATCTACTGCAACCCAGAGCCCTTCACCTCCAACTATATAATCTACTGCAACCCAGAGCCCTTCACCTCCAACTATATAATCTACTGCAACCCAGAGCCCTTCACCTCCAACTATATAATCTACTGCAACCCAGAGCCCTTCACCTCCAACTATATAATCTACTGCAACCCAGAGCCCTTCACCTCCAACTATATAATCTACTGCAACCCAGAGCCCTTCACCTCCAACTATATAATCTACTGCAACCCAGAGCCCTTCACCTCCAACTATATAATCTACTGCAACCCAGAGCCCTTCCCCTCCAACTATATAATCTACTGCAACCCAGAGCCCTTCACCTCCAACTATATAATCTACTGCAACCCAGAGCCCTTCACCTCCAACTATATAATCTACTGCAACCCAGAGCCCTTCACCTCCAACTATATAATCTACTGCAACCCAGAGCCCTTCACCTCCAACTATATAATCTACTGCAACCCAGAGCCCTTCACCTCCAACTATATAATCTACTGCAACCCAGAGCCCTTCACCTCCAACTATATAATCTACTGCAACCCAGAGCCCTTCACCTCCAACTATATAATCTACTGCAACCCAGAGCCCTTCACCTCCAACTATATAATCTACTGCAACCCAGAGCCCTTCACCTCCAACTATATAATCTACTGCAACCCAGAGCCCTTCACCTCCAACTATATAATCTACTGCAACCCAGAGCCCTTCACCTCCAACTATATAATCTACTGCAACCCAGAGCCCTTCACCTCCAACTATATAATCTACTGCAACCCAGAGCCCTTCACCTCCAACTATATAATCTACTGCAACCCAGAGCCCTTCACCTCCAACTATATAATCTACTGCAACCCAGAGCCCTTCACCTCCAACTATATAATCTACTGCAACCCAGAGCCCTTCACCTCCAACTATATAATCTACTGCAACCCAGAGCCCTTCACCTCCAACTATATAATCTACTGCAACCCAGAGCCCTTCACCTCCAACTATATAATCTACTGCAACCCAGAGCCCTTCACCTCCAACTATATAATCTACTGCAACCCAGAGCCCTTCACCTCCAACTATATAATCTACTGCAACCCAGAGCCCTTCACCTCCAACTATATAATCTACTGCAACCCAGAGCCCTTCACCTCCAACTATATAATCTACTGCAACCCAGAGCCCTTCACCTCCAACTATATAATCTACTGCAACCCAGAGCCCTTCACCTCCAACTATATAATCTACTGCAACCCAGAGCCCTTCACCTCCAACTATATAATCTACTGCAACCCAGAGCCCTTCACCTCCAACTATATAATCTACTGCAACCCAGAGCCCTTCACCTCCAACTATATAATCTACTGCAACCCAGAGCCCTTCACCTCCAACTATATAATCTACTGCAACCCAGAGCCCTTCACCTCCAACTATATAATCTACTGCAACCCAGAGCCCTTCACCTCCAACTATATAATCTACTGCAACCCAGAGCCCTTCACCTCCAACTATATAATCTACTGCAACCCAGAGCCCTTCACCTCCAACTATATAATCTACTGCAACCCAGAGCCCTTCACCTCCAACTATATAATCTACTGCAACCCAGAGCCCTTCATCTCCAACTATATAATCTACTGCAACCCAGAGCCCTTCACCTCCAACTATATAATCTACTGCAACCCAGAGCCCTTCACCTCCAACTATATAATCTACTGCAACCCAGAGCCCTTCACCTCCAACTATATAATCTACTGCAACCCAGAGCCCTTCACCTCCAACTATATAATCTACTGCAACCCAGAGCCCTTCACCTCCAACTATATAATCTACTGCAACCCAGAGCCCTTCACCTCCAACTATATAATCTACTGCAACCCAGAGCCCTTCACCTCCAACTATATAATCTACTGCAACCCAGAGCCCTTCACCTCCAACTATATAATCTACTGCAACCCAGAGCCCTTCACCTCCAACTATATAATCTACTGCAACCCAGAGCCCTTCACCTCCAACTATATAATCTACTGCAACCCAGAGCCCTTCACCTCCAACTATATAATCTACTGCAACCCAGAGCCC
>NW_025548145.1:27500-30000 GCF_905237065.1 Salmo salar
GACATTAAAACCAGTTATACCATGGTGTTGTTGAATACTCGTTTCTGATTGGCTTTAGAGGGCAATTCTAGAATGGACATTAAAACCAGTTATACCATGGTGTTGTTGAATACTCGTTTCTGATTGGCTTTAGAGGGCAATTCTAGAATGGACATTAAAACCAGTTATACCATGGTGTTGTTGAATACTCGTTTCTGATTGGATTTAAGGGGATTCTAGAGCGTGCATTATTTAAGTGATAACGCCAGAGAAGCCTCGTCTTCGTCACACCTGCGCCAATATCTCCTCCAAACACCGACTTTGATGGCATTATCACTTTTACACAACGCGTTACCAAACATATTCAAATAATGATGAATTATTTGGGTGAATTTATTTATACTATTTCATCCTTCCACGAGATACAGTCCCGACACAAATCTAGGGCTGCTACCGAAGCCGGCTGGTCGTTCGTTCTATCAGTTCGGTTACAAGAAAATGACGACCCAGTTGTTCAGTCTTTTTGTTCAGCATCTATGGACCCAGTCGTTCGTTCTAACATGTCCCATACTGGCTGGCAACGTTCTTATCCCTTGTTTGCTAGCTAGCCAACTACGGCTAATTTACAGTCACGTCAAACAGTGCAGCCAGAACAGCAAAGCAACCCTAGATTTGTATCAGGAAATATATGTCGTGGAAGGATGAAATAATATGAATAAATTCACCGAAATAAAGTTCATGAAAATATGTCCAGTATCGTGTGAATATTTTGGTAACCCGTTATAGAAAAGTGATAATGCTCGAGAAGCCCATGTTTGGAGAATATATTAGGCATGGTACATTTTCATAGTAGATTTCAATGGCTATAGTTCCATTTTACATGGTCTGTGTTTGAGCTGCTTTTTGAAAGCAAAAGTCCAATTGAAAATATGGTTGAATTCTATTTTCCATAATAAAAAAAATAGGACGGATGGTTAATATTCAAAGTGATCATCTCGTCCTAATGAACAGTGTTGACGAGATAGCACTACGCCAGGAAACATTCAACATCATCATTAGCTCATTGTTATGGATGTGTTCAAACCAATGTCAGTAGAAAACAGCTTAAACAAACCCAAACCTAGCTACTTTATTATTCTGGCTGCAGAGCTCGTGACTGTGTTGATCCCTTACATAATGACATGCTGGAAATAGAAAACCATCGTGACGGACAGCCTACACACTATGGAGATGGACTGTGTTATGTGATGGACAGCCTACACACTATGGAGATGGACTGTGTTATGTGATGGACAGCCTACACACTATGGAGATGGACTGTGTTATGTGATGGACAGCCTACACACTATGGAGATGGACTGTGTTATGTGACGGACAGCCTACACACTATGGAGATGGACTGTGTTATGTGATGGACAGCCTACACACTATGGAGATGGACTGTGTTATGTGATGGACAGCCTACACACTATGGAGATGGACTGTGTTATGTGATGGACAGCTTACACACTATGGAGATGGACTGTGTTATGTGACACACTATGTCTAGTGGTGGATTAAGCTGTGGGCACAAATAGTATATTAAACCAAATGTACTGTAGTTAATATAAACTGTAATACTACTATTAACTGTAGTTAATATAAACTGTAATACTACTATTAACTGTAGTTAATATAAACTGTAATACTACTATTAACTGTAGTTAATATAAACGGTAATACTACTATTAACTGTAGTTAATATAAACGGTAATACTACTATTAACTGTAGTTAATATAAACTGTAATACTACTATTAACTGTAGTTAATATAAACTGTAATACTACTATTAACTGTAGTTAATATAAACTGTAATACTACTATTAACTGTAGTTAATATAAACTGTAATACTACTATTAACTGTAGTTAATATAAACTGTAATACTACTATTAACTGTAGTTAATATAAACTAATACTACTATTAACTGTAGTTAATATAAACTGTAATACTACTATTAACTGTAGTTAATATAAACTGCAATACTACTATTAACTGTAGTTAATATAAACTGCAATACTACTATTAACTGTAGTTAATATAAACTGCAATACTACTATTAACTGTAGTTAATATAAACTGTAATACTACTATTAACTGTAGTTAATATAAACTGTAATACTACTATTAACTGTAGTTAATATAAACTGTAATACTACTATTAACTGTAGTTAATATAAACTGTAATACTACTATTAACTGTAGTTAATATAAACTGTAATACTACTATTAACTGTAGTTAATATAAACTGTAATACTACTATTAACTGTAGTTAATATAAACTGTAATACTACTATTAACTGTAGTTAATATAAACTGTAATACTACTATTAACTGTAGTTAATATAAACTGTAATACTACTATTAACTGTAGTTAATATAAACTAATACTACTATTAACTGTAGTTAATATAAACTGTAATACTACTATTAACTGTAGTTAATATAAACTGTAATACTACTATTAACTGTAGTTAATA
>NW_025548145.1:35000-113067 GCF_905237065.1 Salmo salar
TCTGTGTCTCCATCCTGTCGACAGGACGAGCGTGTTTGTCCCCCCCCCAAAAAAAAACAAATACCTCTCCCCTTCATCGCTCCATCCGTCCAGCAACAAGAGATACACATGTAAACAGAGTGAATGAATGAGCGAGTGCGTTTGTCCATTCCTTAAATCATGTCTCCCTGGCTCGGATCGGTACCTTTTCTCCGCGTGTCCCCTTGCTAATCGACTGACAGGGTAATGCGTGACGTGTCCTGATATCTTTACCACGTAATGATGAACACGCGTGTCATTTATTTGCCACATTAAAGTAGTTACGAGGCTAATTTGATCACAGATCTGTGTCTTTCCTCAAAGCTAATTTTCTAACGAGACATCCCTCAAAAAAAAGCCATGAAAAAATGGCCACTGTGTACTAGGTAGCAGAACAGGGCTGTTGATTTATCAGGTGGCTGTTGTTCACATTGGGACGTGTGTGAAGATGTGTCGTAGCTGGCTGGAGCACGACAGAAAAGCAGAAACAGCATCCCCAACTGCTAGGGGTGGACTAGAATGGCCAAAGGGAATTTTTTGGCCAAATGCCAGATGGGCTGGTCCATTCTAAGCCCAGTGGGCCTGTCTTAATTGGTGTTTAATAACAGGGGGTCTGAAGGGGAGAAACGGGCCGGTGTGAGCGCTTTGAGGTGATAAAATGACAGGGATAATTTCTGATCCCAGTCAGTCCGTGCCAACTCCGTTCCCCTAAACTGTTCTGGTGTCAGTCTTTGGCCCCAGAACACAGGTACATTCATAGTGTTCCTTACGACAGACTAGTCAAAGGGGAGAAAACCTTCTCTTCTGTTCTGACCACTCCAAAACAACCTGCCAAACAGTTTAAAAGCTCTTCCCTTACAGATTCATTTACATTTTAGTCATTTAGCAGATGCTCTAATCCAGAGCGATTTACAGTAGTGAGTGCATACATTTCATCCATTTTTTAAAATATTTTTTCGTACTGGTCCCCCGTGGGAATCGAACCCACAACCCTGGCGTTGCAAACACCATGCTCTACCAACTGAGCCACACAGATTCCCCTTCCCTTACCTTCCAGATCCTCCCCCCAAAACCTCCTGATTAATACAGTGTTTCCCAACCAGCAGGTACTAAGACCACTGGGAGCACCTGGCCTATCCACAGGGGGTATTTGAGATGACTCATGAGATCATAGGCTTACTGGTAAAATGTACAAGATGGGGTACTTCAGGGGTATTCTGTGTGCAGAGTAAAATGGACTTGGTGGTACATTAAAACTGAAAATCAGAGAAATATATTTAGCTTAACAGGTAACAAAAAAACAACTGTAAAAGACTTTCAATATTCTAGCACTGCAAAGATTAGCCCTTTCCAATGTTTTATAGAACACATTGGGAGAAATCTTAATAAGGCTGTTCCTCCATACAAAATCCTGATCCTTGACATCCTTTGGACTGACCCCTTCAATTAAAACCTCAGGTGGTGTGGGGCCTGTACGTGGGCCCCCAGACGTGGCCGCGGTGTCCTCCGACCTGTACGTGGGCCCCCAGACTGACCCCCCCCCCCCCCCGTCTCAGACTCCAGCGTCTATGAGCCGGGGAGGGCTAGGTTCAGTCTGGAGAGATAAACTGCGTTGCATGGCCCTTCTCTTTACACTGTGTTACTGGTTGTAAGTGCATTGAATGCCTCAGGGCCACTTGGCCGTCCCCAGTCCACCTGGTCGTGCTGCTGGTCCAGATCTCTCTCTCTCAACTTCTGCTAACTTTGCCAAAACAAGTGAAGTAGATCATAAAGTGAAATAAATGAACAGTACACTCACAAAAGTTCCAAAAGAATGACGACATTTCAAATGTCATATTATGTGTCTATATACAGTGTTGTAATGATGTGCAAATAAGTTAAAAGTACAAATGGTGAAATAAACATAATTATAGATTGTATTTACAATGGTGTTTGTTCTTCAAGTCACAAACCTTGCTGCTGTGATGGCACACTGTGATATTTCACCCAGTAGATATGGGAGTTTATCAAAATCTGCTTTGTTTTCTAATTCTTTGTGGATCTGTGTAATTTGAGGGAAATATGTCTCTCTAATATGGTCATACATTTGTCAGGAGGTTAGGAAGTGCTGCTCAGTTTCCACCTCATATTGTAGGCAGTGTTGCACATAGCCTGTCTTCTCTTGAGAGCCAGGTCTGCCTACGGCGGCCTTTCTCAATAGCAAGGCTATGCTCACTGAGTCTGTACATAGTCAAAGCTTTCCTTAAGTTTGGGTCAGTCCCAGTGGTCAGGTATTCTGCCACTGTGTACTCTCTGTTTAGGGACAAATAACATTCTAGTTTGCTCAGTTTTTTGTTGTTAATTCTTTCCAATGTGTCAAGTAATTATCTTTTTGTTTTCTCATGACTTGGTTGGATCTAATTGTGTCCCGGGGCTCTGTGGGGTTTGTTTGTCCGTCCCCAGTCCACGACCAGGTGGTCGATCGTTGGGACACTGTCTGGGAGCCCACATCCAAGTCGGGGGATACTGTGGTCCTGTCCCGAGGGGGGGGAGACACTGTGGTCCTGTCCCGGGGGGAGACACTGTGGTCCTGTCCCGGGGGAGACACTGTGGTCCTGTCCCGAGGGGGGGGGGGGGGGAGACACTGTGGTCCTGTCCCGAGGGGGGGGAAGACACTGTGGTCCTGTCCCGGGGGGGGGGGGGAGAGACACTGTGGTCCTGTCCCGAGGGGGTCCACAAAAATGCAGAGGAAAACGTGACATGACAAAATCAAGACAAGGTGAAATTAAGAATTATAAATCTTTATTGTGCATGGATCTTTGTAGATATCATGGCTATACAGATACATACTTATGATTATACATTATTTCCCCCCCCATAACGAACATTTGAAAGTGATATGTCTGGTACTTGTAGTATTTATAATATAACAAATTTTCATTTTGGAATGTACGGTGTATGAGGTAACTGCAAACATTAAAATTACATAAAAACGGTGTCATTATATTTGTAGCGTTTAGTTTCTTCATTCTCTGCTCAGCTCGGATGGTAGTAGTTTGACCTGCCACCATGCTGAGGTGTTACAATGGCACAACGATGCAATCACTATCAAAAATAGGAATTTAATTCTTTAAAACGACAAAAAAAAAAAAATAATGTTAAGACATCAGAAATCAAACGATGTCTGGTCGACCAAATCAAATGTCATTTCCCCCCCAAAACACATTGTTTTTTTTTCTCTCGAAGTACCTGTATCGTCAGCATTATAAATGGTTGCAACAGCCAGAATCATATTTGTCCATAACAAAACACATCACTAGACTACTGCCTGATCACAGACTACATTGATTAGCTCGCATAACTCGGCAATCGGTTACAAAGGACTTGGAACACACAGAGGAGGAGGAAAAGAAGAAGGGACATTGTCATTTACATGCCATTTTTTACCCGGTGGGCGTTATATGTAACGGGTGTAGAGTGCGTTTCAAAGTGCAAAGGACTGTCCGACGCTCGTCCACGTTCAACCGAGAACCCCTCTCGCCTGGGGACCTCGGTCATAACTTCTTAACCCGACAACATCACGGTGGATAATCTATACTTTCACATTAGGACATCATTTGGCTTTATTTCTACTAATGATAGCTAGCTACAAAAGTGGCTGGAAAATTGGGTCCCGAAAGTCGACGATGTGTAACGTCATGTTTTGCTTGCTAGTCAAACCAAAAACGTTAATAAAATGCTGCTATCAAGCCAATCTACTAGGCTATTGAATTAAATACATGAAACTGGTCATGACTTCATTTATCTAATTTCACTGCGATTGGTTAGTCAACATGCAATTAATACCTGTAGACTGTCAATCACAGGGATTCAATTGTTAGCGTTTCGATTGAACAAGATCAGATTAATTGCGCCTTTCATTTTCAGTGATTTGTGTCATCATGCTGTCAACGGTTTCTCAGTTAGCTGGCATATTTTAAAGGCGTCAGTATTTGATTTGATAGAATTCAGCGGAAGGTCATGTAAATTTGTTATCGATTAAAATGGTCAGTATTTTGGAATTTAGTATTGAATTAGACTACGTGTCAATTAGATTCTCTGTCTCTCTCTCTCACACACATTCAGTATCAGCGTTACTTCCTTTGTTAAACTGATGGATTTTGGATGTCCTTGGGTCTTCTATATTTGTTGAAGGGCAACTAACACCCTATTATCCACCAACTACACCCTATTATCCACCAACTACACCCTATTATCCACCAACTACACCCTATTATCCACCAACTACACCCTATTATCCACCAACTACACCCTATTATCCACCAACTACACCCTATTATCCACCAACTACACCCTATTATCCACCAACTACACCCTATTATCCACCAACTACACCCTATTATCCACCAACTACACCCTATTATCCACCAACTACACCCTATTATCCACCAACTACACCCTATTATCCACCAACTACACCACATTATCTACCAACTACACCCTATTATCCACCAACTACACCCTATTATCCACCAACTACACCCTATTATCCACCAACTACACCCTATTATCCACCAACTACACCCTATTATCTACCAACTACACCATAATATCCACCAACTACACCATAATATCCACCAACTACACCACATTATCCACCAACTACACCCCATTATCCACCAACTACACCACATTATGTACCAACTACACCATATTATCCACCAACTACACCATATTATCCACCAACTCCACCACATTATCCACCAACTCCACCACATTATCCACCAACTACACCACATTATCCACCAACTACACCACATTATCCACCAACTACACCCTATTATCCACCAACTACACCCTATTATCCACCAACTACACCACATTATCCACCAACTACACCACATTATCCACCAACTACACCACATTATCCACCAACTACACCATATTATCCACCAACTACACCACATTATCCACCAACTACACCACATTATCCACCAACTACACCACATTATCCACCAACTACACCACATTATCCACCAACTACACCACATTATCCACCAACTACACCACATTATCCACCAACTACACCCCATTATCTACCAACTACACCACATTATCCACCAACTACACCACATTATCCACCAACTACACCATATTATCTACCAACTACACCATATTATCTACCAACTACACCATATTATCTACCAACTACACCACATTATCTACCAACTACACCACATTATCTACCAACTACACCATATTATCCACCAACTACACCATATTATCCACCAACTACACCCTATTATCTACCAACTACACCCTATTATCTACCAACTACACAATAATATCTACCAACTACACCACATTATCCTGGAGGAATACTAAAACACCCAGCCTCATTGAACATTCCCTTACTTTGAGTGACTGTTATCTCTCAACTTTAATAAACAATGAAATTCAAAATCATTTGTTTAGCTTCTTTCTATTCTGCGGCAGCGTGAAATAAGAAAACAATAGCGTGAATTCAGCGATGCCATTTGTTTACTTCTTTAAGGCTCCCTGATGAAACCGTAAGATCCATCACAAGACAATACTGGAGGAAAGACAGTGGTTTAATGTGATTTTGAAAGTCGTTGTACTGTACACGCCCCCGCACTAGCAAACCTTTAGCGGTGTGTTGAAGAGATCCCACCATCCAGACTTGAGCGAGTGCTCAGCTGGGTCTCTATACTGTGTGCACCCATATGAACGCTGAAATCTACGACACCCCCCCCTCGTGACGTATAGCGCCATACACCGGGTGAAATGGCGTGACAAGTGTGTGTCCGCAAAAAACAAACAAAAAAAAGGCCAAACTTTATAGATTAAACAGGAAGTACGAGTTAACACAGTTCTGATCTGCGGTAGTTTCTACTTTTCATGGTTTATGATTATTTAGCTACTTAGGTATTTTCTTATATTCTCTGGACATAATCTATGTAATACCGTATAATACAATCTTATAAAAATAGATATTCACATGAATGACTCTGATGTAAAGAAATCAAAATAAATCAGAAACGTTGATAATCCTCCAAATACTATTATTTAATTTCATCATGATTATTATTATACGTATTATATGTTTATTACTAACATCAAATCAATATTGCTAAAAAAATAAAATAAACAAAAACAAATTGTGTTTTCTAAAAAAAAAAAAAAAATAATAATAATTTTGTAAAAACAGAAACAAACTAAAAACAAACAAAAAAAATTCAGAGAAATGATTGTTTTCTTTAATCCTCTGAAAACAACAAACCGGTCTGATACCGACGGGGAGAAAATAAAACCCATCTGTTGTTACCATGAGAACCCATCATGTGGAAGGTACTAGAACTTTTATTAAAACACCTGTAGGGCTGGTATACTCTGAAAATATGTAGATCTATAAAAAATGGATAGCAACACCAAGACACATTCAGTCAAGGTTTCCCTCTTTCACTAAAGGTGCAAAATGAAGTAGTGATGAAGAAAACAAAAATAACAGAGGCAGAATAAGGATAGTAAAGCCAAGTACATGTTTTGTGCTGAAGAAAAAAAAAATAATAATTCTGCATGATTGTAAATACAAGCTACAGTATAACTATATGATAGTAAAAATAATTAGAATTATTCATCATCATTGTGTTAGTTTGGGGGTTTTTTTTATTTATTTTTTTTCCCCCTAAACTCTACTTCTGAGCGATTAATTTCTCCAACAACTAACAGGTCCTTGTGTCTGCACTATACAAAAATATACTAAACATTTCTCCAGTCAACTTCTGCATCCCTACACATTCTGAACAGCAAGAAAGTTGGAAAGTGCTAAATGAATGTTCTATAATGCAAACAAGAATTGGATATTTATTCTTCCTCTCTATTTAACCCTTTATATAAACTACAGAAGGTGTGAGGGCCACTTCCCCCTTCCTAGGTATCTCTGTCGGTACATCTGACCTCTGACCTCAGATGAACCCCCCCCAATCCCATCATCCAGCCACTTCCTAACTGTTGCTGTGTTCACATGCTAAGCGGAGTTATCGGAAGCTCCGAGTTCCCAGTCGGAAATTTCACTTGAATGAAGAAGTCGGGAATTACAAGTGGGGGAAACTCTTGAGAAAATGTCGTTAATCGAGTTGAGACATTTCACCACTGACCTTTAACCTTTTCAACCAAAACAAATGACAAATCACTTTCTGACAATTAGAACTGTATCCATTTGGATAAACGTAGCCAGTCTGACCATATTTTGTCAACGTTAAGCAAGCTAGCTAACTTTATTATAAGCAATGTTAGCAAGCCTAGCAAGCTAGCTTGAATCTAAATCGGTTGAAGAATTATTCTGACTTCAAAAGCACTTGGAACACAAATCCTGGTCAGACTTACCATTGCCCAGTTTCCTATTTCCCAACGAGCACGTGAAGCCAGCATGTGTAACTGTGGCACACCTACACCTGCGCATCTGAACATGCACTTCTGTGCAAAACACTGGCCAAAATCAGGTCCCAGGTTATAACAGCACATAGGCTACATAATAGAAACCTACATACTAATATAGTTTCATACCGGCCCCTTTTAAACTCAGATATAAATAAATGAATAATCTATACATATATATGGTCGGACACGTACATGATGAGTGAAATTTCTTTTAACCCTATATCCCTGCTCCTTCATTATCCATTCTGTACAGGTTAACCAATCACAACGAAGTATAGAGCCTCACAGTGGAGAGGTGACATAATACCCATAAAACCTAGCGGTCAAACAGGGAAATGGTTCCAATAGTTTTTTCCACCCTTCATTTTTTTTTTTCCCCACATAGGGGATTTTAGAAACACTTAAAAATTAAGGGCTGTGTTTTGTGTAGGCTAACACTGCCGTGACGTTTTGATAACCGTGTAAACTCTCTAGGACTTATATCAATATTTTTCGGCTCCATTTTACTCTCAGACGGAAAATGCTAATAAGCGTCAAAGTAGACAACATGCAAAACTACAAATCCCAGCATGCTCCTGCACCTCATCTCTAGCTGACACCTTAGTTAACAGGTATTGTGTCAATTTAAAACTTGCACAAGACAGTTGTCAGAATTGTCCATTTACATTTTTTTTTTTAGCCAATTTATTCATTACTACATTTAGCTAACATTAGATAGTTAATCCAGATATTGTTACCTTTGCCTCGATTCGTCAGTCTCGTCCAGATCATCATGGGATTTGTAGTTCTTTATGATAGCCACATTAGCAGCTAATTAGCATTTAAGTTTTGCATGGTAAATACATATATTGACAAAAGTCACCTTGTCTGAAAGAGATTTACACGGTTATCAAAATGTCACGCCAGGGTTAGCCTACACGCAACACAGCCCTTAATTGTAAGTGTTTCTAAAATCCCCTATGTGGAAAAAAAATGAATGGTGGAAAAACTATTGGAACCATTTCCCTGTTTGACCGCTAGGTCTTATGGGTATTATGACTCATAATGTGGTACTCTATTCTGTGCAGGGTAACCAACCACAGCGGAGTCTTGATAAACATTGAGAGGCTTCTGTAAAGGGAGGTTAGGGAGGGGGGGAAGACAGGAAGGTATCATAGCAATACATTATATCATTTCCTCTGGACTTCCTACCTGCCTCCTGGACTCCCTCCCTCTGCTAATCATAATCACCCAGAGGTGACAACAGAAATAAACTACAAACATAAACTACAACATCAACGGGAAATTAAAGCTGTAACCCTGCAGCTTGGAGGAGAAGGAAAGGAGGAGACGGAGGAGAGGAACGAAAGGAGATACAGCTCACTTGATAACAAAGTACTGGATGATGAAAGCGATGAGGATGGAGATGACTGCACAGAGCATGATGATGAGAGCAGCCCACTGCTCATCTGTTAAGGGCCTGGCGGGATCAGCTCCAGCCCGGGGGCCCACACTGCTCACACTGCCCGCTGACAGCTCACTGCGCTGGGGGGAGAGCGTCACCGTGGGGCTGTAGGGACCACTCAGCTCTGGAGCATCCTGGCACTGGCGGATGGCACACACCCTGAAGCGGTACTCACTGTTGGGCTGCAGGCCGGGCATCTGGTAGGACGTGGCAGAACCTTTATACACCTGGAGGAGAGAGAGAAGAGAGAGGATAGAGGTTAGAATACACCTGGAGGAGAGAGGGAGAGAGAAGAGAGGATAGAGGTTAGAATACACCTGGAGGAGAGAGGGAGAGAGAAGAGAGGATAGAGGTTAGAATACACCTGGAGGAGAGAGGGAGAGAGAAGAGAGGATAGAGGTTAGAATACACCTGGAGGAGAGAGGGAGAGAGAAGAGAGGATAGAGGTTAGAATACACCTGGAGGAGAGAGGGAGAGAGAAGAGAGGATAGAGGTTAGAATACACCTGGAGGAGAGAGGGAGAGAGAAGAGACAGCGAGAGAGAAGACAGCGAGAGCGAGAGAGCGAGAGACAGCAAGGGAGAGAGAAGACAGCGAGAGAGAGCGGGAGACAGCAAGAGAGAGAGCGGGAGACAGCGAGAGAGAGCGCGAGACAGCGAGAGAGAGCGTGTGAGACAGCGAAGAGAGCAAGACAGCGCACGCGAAAAAAACGAGAGAGACAGCGAGGAGAGAGACAGCGGAGAGAGAGACAGCGAGGGAGAGAGAGACAGCGAGGGAGAGAGAGACAGCGAGGGAGAGAGAGACAGCGAGGGAGAGAGAGACAGCGAGGAGAGAGAGAGACAGCGAGGGAGAGAGAGACAGCGAGGGAGAGGAGAGAGAGACAGCGAGGGAGAGAGAGAGACAGCGAGGGCGAGAGAGAGACAGCGAGGAGAGAGAGAGACAGCGAGGAGAGAGAGAGACAGCGAGGGAGAGAGAGAGACAGCGAGGGGAGAGAGAGACAGCGAGGGAGAGAGCAGGGCTATGACAATTCATATTACGTCCGCTATTACAGGCTAATATAGTTGCTATTAAGAAACATAACACCGTATTTATTAACGTTATAATTACACTAAAATATACAATGATAAATACAGCCGGATTAAAAGCTCGTAATGCGAAGAAAAATATAAAAATTATTAAAATAAAAAAAAAAAAATCCATTATTATACAAATATCTTCCGGAGTACGTAACAACGTAACAAAAATGCAATATCATAAACTATAACAACAAAACATACAAATCATATACAATAAACATAAAACAAGAACAATAACATAATAATAAAAAAAAATCAATATATAAAAAAACGAATAAGAAAATAAAAAAATAAAAAAAAATAAAAAAAAAAAATAAAAAAAGATTATACATATACATAATCTGAAAAAGTGTAAGATATAACATATAAAATAGGGAATATTAAAAAAGTAATATATAAATGCTATATAATTATTATTATTAACTGGGCATGTGATATTATTATTCATACAAATATTCGGCAATAAATAATCACAAATATTATTATTATTATTAAGATAATATTAAAATTCAATTGATATTATATAAAAATAAATAGGATATATTTATAACGCATATTACATACACCGTTCGCATATTAACGCTCCACGATAACCGCATTATTATTACGACGCCATATTAATTTTGATATTAATTTTTTAATATTATTACATATAGCATATAACATCCAATACAATGGCATACACGTGCTGATAATGCTTGCGCATATATACACCATGACTTATTAATGCTTGGTGAATATTGATGTGGCACATATAACATAATACATAACATCATATGACTCAAAAAAATTTTATTATTAACGCTTTATTATTATTAACGTTAGACATTACATCGCCCGGTGCATAATATAATGGATATTACAAATGTATTAAATAATGGTACATATTAATAAAGTAGATATTACCAATATTCATAACATCGTAATTTAAATATAATGTATTGTATGAATATTATTAGAGACGCTGGAATATATAACGCAGTGATATTGAATAGATAAAAATAACACTATTGTTACATTAAATATATTTAAAATTAAATGAAGACATATTATATATATAATATCATCGACAACAGATTATGCTGGCATATACAGCTATATATATTAAACATAAATAATTATGCCTCGCATATATATTAATGACGTTATTATTATAACTGCACAAAAATAATTTAGTATATACATATTAATTAAAGTATGAATAAATATGAATCATTATCGATATTTATTTATGAACAAAACTATATAGGAAATTTTAAATATCGATTATAACATTTAGTAAAAAAATATATACAGTGAAATAATAATATACGGTAATTTTAAAAATAATAAAAATAATAAAAAAAATTATAAATTATCAATAAAATATATGAAAAATTATTTGCGGCATATATAAGAAATAACCGTATTAAAAATGGCAATTATAATGGGCTATTATCTGGATATTAATACATAGTATTGATATAACTCGCTATTAGTTCACTGTTTGTATTTACTAATACACGTTGTAGTATTATTTCAATATAATATAAATAATTAAATAAAATATATATAATGCTGCTATTCTATATATAATGTGATTATATATAGAATAAATATTATAATCATATTAATATATATTATATATAATTATTAATAATATATATTACTACATCGTTTACGACATACATA
Source organism: Salmo salar (assembly GCF_905237065.1). Lineage (NCBI taxonomy): Eukaryota > Metazoa > Chordata > Actinopteri > Salmoniformes > Salmonidae > Salmo > Salmo salar. The sequence goes on from NW_025548145.1 coordinate 46,649, forward strand.
TATATATATAATATATCCCGATATATAATATATATATAATATATATGCATATATATATATAATATGCTCTGGGACACATCGTTTTAACGTTTGCGCATATACACGTTATCGTTTGCGATATATACGCCGGCACGTTGCTAAATATATAGTGTAATGTTGCTGATATATTAATGCTCTGCGCATATACACTGTCTGCACATACATCGCTATATATATAACTGTTGCTTATTATATATATATGTTCGCGCATATATACATCGCTCTGCGATACATATACACGTTATATTTATTATATACACACGTTTCGCTTATATATATATACGTGTTTATGGTTATATATATACACATAATGTTTCGCACGTATATATAACGTGTTGCATTATTAATATATAGACATATATATATATAAATGTGATATATTATATATATAACTGTTTGTAAATATAAATGATGTTTATATATATATATATATATATGTTTGCGCATATATATATATATATACGTTTTATGTATATTATTATTATATATATGTTATAATCATATATATACATCGTTTGCTATGCATATATACACTGTTTTTTTTAACGCATATATACACTTTGTTATTATTATTATTACACTGCTCAAGTAATATTACACATATTAAAGTTGCTATTACATACACATACACGCCCGCGTATACACACATCGCCCGCATTATATATTATTACACCGTTGCTATATAACATATATACTTGCACATACATATTAATAAATGCCTGCTATTTTTTATTATACATACATCGCCCCTTGCCATTAGTTATGACATATCGCCCGCGACAATAATATTAATCGTTGCTACATATAATACACGCAATATTATTTATATATTTGTATTATATTTGCGATGGTTATATATAATATCGCTAACGTTTATGTATGTTATAACCCTGCTATTGTCTATTACCTTCATATACAAAAACGTTCTGGCATATTAACGTTATAACATATTATTAATGCTCAATATTATATACACTGCCTGGCAATAATAACGCCTGCTATATTATATATAACGTTAACAATAATTGCTATTAAATATTATGTTCTGCTATTATTACACACTGCCCGAAAGTAATATAATCGCCCGGCTATTACACATACTAACGCCTGCTAACACACAATCTGCTATTTTGCGTATTGCTATTTTACATATTAACGTTATATTATTCAATAACTGCTCATGTATTCACACATACACCTGCCCGCATTACCTGCCATACATCGTTCGGGCATTAGTGGATCTTGCTTATTACTCATACATCGCCCGTTTATTATTCGATTAACGCTCATATACACACTGCCTGGCGACATACACATACATACATATATAGTTTGCGTATATATAATGCTCTGCTTAACATATGTCATAATATACACCCAAGATATATATATAATGCGATTAACTTTCTTTATATTATTATTGACGGTATTATTATTAATATATTAGTATCATACCTGGCGGACATATACATTATTAACGTTCGCATTACTATTCACATCACTTTGTTTATTATTATTAAAGACATCGCCCGCAACATATTATTAACGCTCGGGGTTTATATTATATAATGCTATATTATACATCTCATAGTTATTATACAATTATATATACCTTATGACATATATTATGATATTTATGTTTGATATTATTATTATGTTGATTTGCTTATTTATTATATACACATACACTCCTGTTCGCATATTCAACACACACTGTTTCGGCTATTATTAAACACCTGTTTCTACACACACCGTTCGCCATATATTTGCTTATTATTAATTAACTGTTCAATTATTAAATCGTGCTCTGCTATTACATATTAATGTTGCGATGATATTAATATTAACGTTGGCTATTTATTATTAATATACACGTTTTATACATATATATATACATCGTTTGCTATTATATCACACATCGTTTGACATATATATATTTTGCTATATATTATTGGTTAAGTATATACACGTTTCAAGTATATATATTAATGTTTCAAGTATATATACAATGCTCTGCCACACTGCTCATTAATGTTTGCTATATCGTTTGCACACGTTCTATATATATATACTGCGCCCGACATATATACATCTTCTGCGACATATTATTATCATATATATATACATATACACGTTTTATTATACACTGTTTATTATTACATACATCACATATGACACAATATATTCAGGGAATTTGGCTATACATACACACGCACTGGCGTATTCACACACAACAATATTGGCTCCGCACAACCTGCCTGGCGGACATATTCGCTATTAACGCCCGGGGTTATTATTCACAATTAACGTTTGTATATACACCGCACTCTGCTTACACTGCCCAAGTACATATCACCATATATATTACATATTACATATATAATGCTCTGCGGATATTAAATATGTTATGACATATTTGCACATCCTGATATTATTCACATAATTGTTATTATTCGCTAAATAAGCTATTATTAATAATGTCCATTACACAAGTTTATTTTTATTACACATCGCCTTGCGACATATATATACGCTCAAGTATATATAACGTTGGCATATATTATTATATATTATACATCGCCTGGCTTATACATACACGCCTATGGTTATATTATATTGCTGAGGGAGAGAGAGAGAGAGACAGCCAGGGAGAGAGAGAGAGACACCCCGAGGAGAGAGAGAGAGAGACAGCGAGGGGAGAGAGACAGAGAGACAGCGAGGAGAGAGAGAGAGAGCGAGGGAGAGAGAGAGACAGCGAGGGAGAGAGAGAAGAGGAGAGAGAGACAGCGGTGGAGAGAGAGAGAGAGAGAATGCATTGCATTTATATATATATATGCACGTTATGATATATATATAGTTGCGAGAGAGAGAGATTATTATATATTATTATTAATATAATATTGGTTGCTAATCTTTATTTATTTATTATATACATATTATTGCATTGTTCAACCACACTGCCCTGCTATTAACGTTATAATTATTATTCGCATTAACGTTGGCTATTGATATCCACCTGGTCTGCTATTACGACATTAACGCCATTATTATTACTAACGTTGGGCTTATTATTAATCACATATTTATTTAATACACAATTATTCAAGTATTTTATTACAATTACACACATCACACGTTTCAATATTAAATATAAGTTATTATTATTCGGCATATTAATTATTATTGTAACGTCGCATATATATTGGTTGATATATTAATGCCCGCTATTAACGATAATAAACCTTACATACATACACTGTCTGCTATTACATACACGTGTTGCTATTACATATTAAATATTTTATTTTATATAATATTATTATGAAACTACATATTAATTTCCACATCGTTGTTATATATCTAAGAAGACATCGCTCATATTATATATTAACGTTGCCATATAATCGCCTGTAAGAGCGACAGCGAGGGGGAGGGCAGCGAGGGAGAGAGAGACAGCCGGAGAGAGAGACAGCGAGGGAGAGAGAGACAGAGAGGGGGAGAGAGAGAGCAGGAGGGAGAGAGAGACAGACAGCGAGGAGAGAGAGAGAGAGAGACAGACAGCCAGGAGAGAGAGAGAGACAGCGAGGGAGAGAGAGAGGAGAGAGAGAGAGAGAGACAGCTAGGGAGAGAGACATGAGCTTAGGGAGAGAGAGAGAGAGAGATAATTTTGCGGTTGTAAAGACGCTCACATAATGCGCCTGCGTATATTTCAGCATATCGCCTGCATATACATGTTTAATATATATTTTACAATTTATATAGGAGCATGTTTGAGGAGAGACAACCTATGTATATATACTTGCGGAGACATTTGTTTATGATATATGACACAGAGGAGGAGAGAGAGCCGCAGGGCGTAGAGAGAGAGACATTAAATGCGGAGACAGAGATTACATCGTTCTGCTTAATATTATTACACCATCGCTATTAACGTTGGCTATATACTATTCGGCCGCGCAGTATTACACAACGTTACATTATATTAATTTCGCTATTATTCTGATCGTTCTTTGCATATATATATATTAATGTAATTCTTTATTAATACACATGCCTATTAATATTATTATATACATACAACGTTCATTTTCACACACTATTATTAACGTTTTATGGTGTATATATTATGAATATATTACACTATATTAATATATATGTTATTTATATATTAAGACGTTGTATATATTGTTATGGGATATATATTAATCAAATTGCTAATTTTTGCTATTATTATTACACGTTTTGCTATTAGTTAACATCATTAAATATTTTTATTATTATTAATTATTGTATTTAATAACACACAATTTTGGCATATATCTCGGCACATACACCGTTCGCTATTAATATTCACACTTGCCCTTGCTATTCATTCACACATCGTTCGTTATTATTCAGACACGTTGGCGACATAGATCGTTATATTACACACGTTATTATTATTATTAAATGTTGGGAGAGAGAGAATGAGGGAGAGAGAGACAGCGAGGGAGAGAGAGATGAAGCAGGAGAGAGACAGCAGGAGAGAGAGACAGCGAGGGAGGGAGAGAGAGAGAGAGACAGCGAGGGGAGAGAGAGGAGAGAGAGACAGCGAGGAGAGAGAGAGACAAAAGAGGGAGAGAGAGAGAGAGAACAGCCAGGGGAGAGAGAGAGAGACAGCGAGGGAGAGAGAGAGAGACAAGCCAGGAGAGAGACACAGAGAGACAGCGGCAGGGAAGGAGAGAGAGAGAGCGAGGAGAGAGAGATGAGCAGAGGAGAGAGGAGAGGGAGAGAGAGACAGCGAGGGAGAGAGAGAGAGAGAGACAGACAGCTGAGGAGAGAGAGAGAGAGACAGACAGCGAGGGAGAGAGAGAGGAGAGAAGCAGCGAGGGGAGAGAGAGAGAGAGAGAGAGAGAGAGAGAGAGCCAGAGACAGCAGGGAGAGGAGAGAGGCACAGCGAGGAGAGAGAGAGGGAGAGAGCCGAGAGACAGCGCAGGAGAGAGAGACAGCCGAGGAGAGAGAGACAATGGTGGGAGAGAGAGAGACAGCTGAGGGAGAGAGAGATAAACAGGAGAGACAGCGAGGGGAGAGAGACAGCGAGGGAGAGAGAGAGAGATGAGGGAGAGAGAGAGACAGGCGAGGAGAGAGAGACAGCGAGGGAGCAGAGAGAACAGCTGAGGGAGAGAGAGACAGCGAGGGAGAGAGAGAGACAGCAGGGGAGAGAGACAGCAGGGAGAGAGAGACATGTTTATGGGAGAGAGAGACAGCGAGGGAGAGAGAGAAGGAGGAGAGAGAGAGGACGAGAGGGGGAGAGAGAGCGAGGGAGAGAGAAGAGCGGTGGGAGAGAGAGAGCGAGGGAGAGAGAGAGAGAGAGACAGCGAGGAGAGAGAGAGAGATGCTGAAGACAGGCAACACACTTGAGTAGAGAAGTGAAGAATGTGTAGGGAGAGAGAGAGAGAGAGAGACAGCGAGGAGAGAGAGAGACAGCGAGGAGAGAGAGAGAGACATTTATGCATATATATATACAGGCCACATCGGTTGCTATTACATATACACATAATGCCTGCTATTATTATTATTATTATATTAACGTTTTCAAGTAATAGGGTTAATAATGGCATTATTACATATATACATCGTTGCATATAATATATTATTACACGTCATAAAAATATGGGATAATATTATAACATGTTGCTATTAATATATTACACACACTGCTCATATATTATTATTCACTTATATATATATAATATATCGTTTGCGATATATATAATGTTTGCATATCGTTATTAGTTATTTCACACGTTTGCTATAATGTTTTATATAAAGTTGATATAAATATGCATATAATATAAAGTATATATAACTGCTCTGCATATATTAATCACATAATGCTCAATATATATATACCATACATATATATCAAGTCTATGATATATTATTAATGTTTTATATATATATATATAACGGTTTCATATATATATATATAAATGTTTATATATATAACGGTTATGCATATATATAGATATATATAGTTTTAAATATGTATATATATATGTTATGCATATATATATATATTTTATGTATATATATATATTCATATTATTATTATTTGCTATATATATATTTGGTATATATATATTTCGGCAACGTTTTAAGTATATATATATATAACGTATGCATATATATATATATACATCGTTTGCGTATATATATATATATATACGTTTGCGAGAGAGAGAGAGAGACAGCGAGGAGAGAGAGAGAGAGAGACAGCGAGGGAGAGAGAGAGAGAGACAGCGAGGGAGAGAGAGAGAGAGACAGCGAGGAGAGAGAGAGAGAGACAGCGAGGGGAGAGAGAGAGAGAGAGACAGCGAGGGAGAGAGAGAGAGAGAGAGACAGCGAGGGAGAGAGAGAGAGACAGCGAGAGAGAGAGAGAGAGACAGCAAGGGGAGAGAGAGAGAGGAGACAGCGAGAGAGAGAGAGAGAAGTAATTAATATATATATATATATAGTTTGGTATAATATATATATATACAAAGTATATATATATATATATTAATGTTATATATATATATAATATTAATGTTTAAGTATATATATATAACGTTTCAAGTATATATATATATGTTTGCGACATATATCGTTATATATATAATGTTATATATATAATTATATATATATTATTATATATAAATTGCTCATGCATATATATATAATGTTATATATATATATATAATTGCCCAAGTGGGGTTATATATTAATGCTATATATATATAATGATATTATTAACAATATATATTATGTTAATAATACAAATTTTTTATTACACAACACATACATCGTCTGCTAATATTCCGCGACACATATTAATGCCTGCTATTATTGAGCATTGCCTGCTATTATTAATGCCTGCTTATTATTCATGGATATACACGTCTATGCACACGCCTGGTTTATTATACACGTTTCTATTACATATACTTATATTTTTACATATATTCATTATTACATACACACACTAAATCGTTCTGTTTTTTATTGTTCACATATTGACTGCTCACATATTCACATCTGCCCGGTTATTACGCCCATATTAATGCTCATATTTATATTACACTGCCCGCTATTACTGCTCACACATATTAATAATGCCTGCTATTATATACTAATGCCCATTTATTATTAACTGTCTATATTATTACACGCCTACATACATACACCGCCCATGATATTAATACTGCCTAAGTACATATATTCACACACACGTTCATATTTTTATATATATATTAATGCCTGCTATTATATACATATCGCCCATGTTATACACAACTTTTATATACATATACAACGCCTGCTATATACATATATATAACGCATATATATATACACGCTGCTTTATTATATACACGCCGTTACACCATACACGTTTGCGACACACTACATATATAAATTTATATAATATACATATTCGCGTTAATTAACTTAGTTAACATATGACATATATTAACGTTCATATATTATTAAATACATCGTTGGCTATTACACATAATTAATAAAGATCGTTGATATATTATATATTAACACTGCCTGCTTTATTACATATACATATACATGCCATATAATGCTTCCACACAATGCCTGCTATTATTATACACATACACTGTTCGCTATTATTAAATATATTTCTTATGGCTGCCGTACATCGCCTGACATCTGCTCTGTGCTTATTCACACACTTCGTATTATATTTACACATCGCCCGCTATTACATATTAACGTATGCATATATATCGCTCATATTATACACGTTTATACATATTACACACTGCCTGCTATTAGCGGCGTACATCAAGTTCATGGTTATATATATATATACATCGCCTGCTTAAATACATATTAACGTATATATATATAACGTGCTTTATATATTCATGACACTGTCATATAAAAAATGTTGCGAATATATATCTGCTCAGGACAGAGACAAACAGGAGAGAGAGACAGCCAGGGAGTGAGAGAGACAGCGAGGAGAGAGAGAGAGAGGAGAGAGAGTTGAGGAGAGATGGTTGTGAGTATAGAGTTTACAGGCGGATAAGGCAGACACAGGAAGAGAGAGAGAGAGTACAGCTTATGGTAGAGAGAAGATGTTTATATATATATAGAGAGAGACAAAGAGAGAGAGAGAGATGTTTATGGGAGAGAGAGAGATATATATTTGTTTAGAGAGAGAGTATATATTGAGCGAGAGCAGAGATATATATACACGTTTCATATATACAGTGCATGTGCACACATAGATATACAAGTTTATTTATATACATATATACACCCTGCAGGCAGCATACATATATAACGTTTGCGTATACAGCATATATGTTATAATGCCCATGCACACACATATTGTTATACACTGCTCATGCACACAGAAGCACACTGGCGCACATATATATATGAGTTTGCCTGCGCATACATACCTGCTCTGCGCACATCGCCTGCGACATATTCGCACACGCTCTGCGACACGCCTGCTATCGCCTGCGACACGCCTGCGAGACAGCGCAGAGAGAGAGAGATGCTATGAGAGAGATAGAGACAGCACAGAGAGAGCAGCCAGAGAGCAGGAGGCATGTTTATGAAGAAGGGTGGAGCTGTTTGAGGAGACATATATGGCATGTTTGCGGCAGAGATATGGTGAGACAGCAGTGGAGGGTGAGAGAGGCCACAGTGAGCAGAGGCAGTAATGCCTGAGTAAGAGAGAGAATGTTTATGTATATACATGCTATGTAGAGAGATATGTTTATGTAGAGACAGGTGAAAGAGAGAGAGAGAGGAGAGAGAGTTATGAAAGAGAGACTTGAGGAGATTGTTTCCTGCATCGCCTGCTATGATAAGCGTATTGCTACGCCTTCGCGCATATACATACACGTTTGCTATTACAATACACATATCGTTAAGTGCATAGTATAGTTATTCACTGTTTTGCTACATACACAATACCTTCGTCTTGCTATTGTATACATACACCATTTTTACATATACACATCGTTCATGCAATACATTATTATACATCGTCTGCTACATATATTATTGACTGCTCATGCATACTATATTGTCAAGCTCATATATATACATACATCGTTCATGCATATATATATATATATGAGTTACAGAGAGAGAGAGAGAGACAGCGAGGGAAGAGAGAGAGAGACAGCGAGGGAGAGAGAGAGAGAGATTGTATAGGAGAAGAGAGAGAAGAAAGAGGGGAGAGAGAGAAGGGAGAGAGAAGAGGAGAGAGAGAGAGAGACAGGAGGAGAGAGGACAGGAGGGAGAGAGAGAGAGAAAAGCAGGAGAGAGGGAGAGAGAGAAGGGAGGAGGAGAGAGAGAGAGGTGAGAGAGAGAGAGCAGGAGAGAGAGAGAGAGAGACAGAAAAGATGAGAGAGAGAGACAGGAGGAGAAAATTTGTGAATATAGATATAATATGTAAAAAATTGATATAAATATTTTATGTTATATATATATATATAATGTTTTATAATAATATGGAATAATATATAATATATAAAAATAAAAAAAAAACAGGATTATGATATATATATAAAATATACGCTCATGCATATAATATATTACAATTCGCGGAAGATAATATTAAATGTTTCGCTATATATATAAACTGCAAAACATACCAGACATAACAATTATTACACACAAAAAAACAGAAAGACATATCAATAAAAAAAATATAAAAAACAATATATAAAATTTATAATAAACGAATATAAGAGGCTGATTGAGAGAGACATAGGAGAGAGAGAGAGACAGCGAGGGAGAGAGAGAGAGAGACACGAGGAGAGAGAAGAGAGACAGCGAGGGAGAGAGAGAGACAGCGAGGGAGAGGAGAGAGAGACAGCGAGGGAGAGGAGAGAAAGGAGAGAGAGAGGGAGGAAAGACAGGAGAGAGAGAACAGAGAGAAAGAGAGACAGGATATTGATAAATAAAAACAAAAATAATCGTTAGAACGTTAGGATAGAAAAAAAACTATATATATTTATATATAAGAAAAATAAACGAAATATATATACGAATGAAAAAGTATATGAATATATGGACAATATAACAAAATAAAATAAAGTAAAATATATAGTTAGATATATAATATATAGTTATTATATATATAGTTGGATATATATATAACAGAAAATAATGTTTGCGCATATATATAACGAGAATATATATCATAAATAATTAAAAATATAATTCATTCAGTAAAAATATATTGAGAGAGAGAGAGACAGCGAGGGAGAAGAGAGAGAGACAGCGAGGAGAGAGAGAGACAGCGAGGAGAGAGAGAGACAGCGAGGGAGAGAGAGAGACAGCGAGGGAGAGAGAGAGACAGCGAGGGAGAGAGAGAGACAGCGAGGAGAGAGAGAGACAGCGAGGGGAGAGAGAGAGACAGCGAGGAGAGAGAGACAGCGAGGGGAGAGAGAGAGACAGCGAGGAGAGAGAGAGACAGCGAGGAGAGAGAGAGAGACAGCGAGGGAGAGAGAGAGAGACAGCGAGGGAGAGAGAGACAGCGAGGGAGAGAGAGAGACAGCGAGGGAGAGAGAGACAGAGGAGACAGTGAAAAGAAAAGGACAACCAGTGAAGAACAAACACCATTGTAAATAAAACCCATATTTATGTATTTTTCCTTTTGTACTTTAACTACTTGCCCATCGTTACAACACTGTTACAACACTGGCATTTGAAATGTCTTTATTCCTTTGGAACTTTTGTGAGTGTAATGTTTACTGTTCATTTGTATTGTTTATTATCTATTTCACTTGCTTTGGCAATGTTAACATATGTTTCCCGTGTCAATAAAGCCTTTTGACTTGAATTGATACAGGAAAGAGAGAGGTAGAGAGGAAAGGGAGGTTAATTTTCAGGAAGGAAGTAGGAGGGAGACAGAAGACATGGTCTGCCTCTGTAGCTTGGAGGCCTGTGATTGGAGTGATGAAAGGACAAAGCTCTGTGTAAAATGGCAGACACATACAGCTTCCTTATTTAATTTGGTTGTCATATCCAGGCAGATTAGCGTCAGCCAGCAGCAGCCTCTGAGCCCAACATTACCATAGCCATTACTGTTATGGCTCTTCAACCTCTGCCATATTGTGGATTCGGAGCCATCTATCTAATAGAACTCAGAGGGTTTTCTTTAATGGAAGCTTCTCTGTAATGGTGTACCGCAGGGCAGCTCTCTTGGCCCTCTACCCTTTTCTATTTTTTACCATTGACCCACCAATGGCATTTAACAAAGCATGTGTGTCCATGTATGCTGATGATTCAACCTTATACGTGTCTGCAACCACAGCTAATGAAGTCACTGAAACCCTAAACAACGAGTGGAAGTCAGTTTTAGACCGGGTGGCAAGTAATAAACTAGTCCTGAACATCTCTAAGAGCATTGTATTTGATACATATCATTCCCCAAGGTCTAGACCTCAGCTAAACCTGGTAATGAATAGTGGGGCTGTTGAGTAGACTAAATAACTTGGTGTTACCTTAGATTGTAAACTGTCATGGTCAAAACATACAGATTCAATGGCTGTCATCCAGGCAAAGGGTGGTTATTTGAAGAATCTCAAATATAAAATATATCTTGTTTAACACCTTTTTTTTTTGTGGTTACAACATGATTCCATATGTGTTATTTCATAGGTTTGATGTCTTCAACTATTATTCTACAATGTAGAAAATAGTAAAAATAAAGAAAAAAACCCTTGAATGAGTAGGTGTTGTAAAACTTTGGACAGGTAGTGTATGTGTCGCTGATAGACACATACTAGAGGCCTTCACGGATTCACCTGTCCTCGAATACCTGAGACCCAATCCGGGACCCGAGCGGGTCCGGATCCACGAGTCTGGGTCGGGATCTGACATGATTGTCTCGGGTATGTGTAATTTAAACTGACTTGTCTGGAAGGGTCCAATCAGATTCCAACACCACTGCTGGAAGATGGAATTAAAATGATGGAATTAAAAAAGTTAAAGAACAGGCTACAATGACTAAGAGACAACAGGTAGGCTTGCTACTTCATATCCTGAATGGAGTTGTTGTTGTTATTTGTAACTGTAGGACACACTACAGTCTCAATTAGCCTAGCTAGCTAACGTTAGCTAGCTTAACTTACTTCTCCTGGTTTGATGCAGTCAAGACGGGTACTATCATCATATTGATGATAAATAACCTAGCTATGGCAGCTATTAGTCTACTATAGCTTGAGTCGGCTTGGTCGGTTGCGGTCCCTCTCTCTTCCTCCTCCCCACCTGCTAGAGCCTCGCCTCTCCCCCTCCTCTCGCGGTTTATCAGCTCCGGTTAATAAAGTAACATTAAAAAAATATATACTTTTCTGCTGCTTCCCTCACTCAGATCGGACTGAGTCTGGACGGAATTGGGTCTCTATATTAAAAAAAATATATTTATGCATATAGGGTCCGGGTGGGAAAGCCCCAGGTCCATTTCGGGAAACGGGTCCAACCAAGACCTCGAATGCACACATAAAACACTACATGCTCATGTTTTTAAATGTATGTTAAAAAACGTATTTTGTCTGTAATGTCTTTTTCGCTATATGTTGGACCCCAGTAAGACTAGCTGTTGCCATTGGCTAATGGATACCCTAATAAAATAAAATACAAATTACTGCATGTTAGCCTGCTAAGAGTTACTGCTGAGCCCACCATAAACCCTGGTTAGCCTGCTAAGAGTTACTGCTGAGCCCACCATAACCCCTGGTTAGCCTGCTAAGAGTTACTGCTGAGCCCACCATAACCCCTGGTTAGCCTGCTAAGAGTTACTGCTGAGCCCACCATAACCCCAGGTTAGCCTGCTAAGAGTTACTGCTGAGCCCACCATAACCCCTGGTTAGCCTGCTAAGAGTTACTGCTGAGCCCACCATAACCCCTGGTTAGCCTGCTAAGAGTTACTGCTGAGCCCACCATAACCCCTGGTTAGCCTGCTAAGAGTTACTGCTAAGCCCACCATAAGTCCAGGTTAGCCTGCTAAGAGTTACTGCTGAGCCCACCATAACCCCTGGTTAGCCTGCTAAGAGTTACTGCTAAGCCCACCATAACCCCTGGTTAGCCTGCTAAGAGTTACTGCTAAGCCCACCATAACGGCAGGTTAGCCTGCTAAGAGTTACTGCTGAGCCCACCATAACGGCAGGTTAGCCTGCTAAGAGTTACTGCTAAGCCCACCATAACGGCAGGTTAGCCTGCTAAGAGTTACTGCTGAGCCCACCATAACCCCTGGTTAGCCTGCTAAGAGTTACTGCTGAGCCCACCATAACGGCAGGTTAGCCTGCTAAGAGTTACTGCTGAGAGGGATGGAGAGGGAAGCTAGACACCTGGGTCTCGTCAGGGATCAACGTCCATCATCATAACGCTGCATTTAGACAGAGGAATCACCATCCGGCCTGATGAAGAACTCGTACAGCTGCGCTAACGGGCACAACAGAAAACATCCGTCTATTTGCATAATGTAGTTGTTGTACAGCAGAGTGGTCACCAGCCTTTTGCTGAGTCAAGAACACTTCCTGATGCAAGCCGATATCTACCGCTCTGATTTTTTTTTAAACATGACTTAAAACCGTAAGAATGTGCAACGTTAAGCTATTAAACACAGTTCTGTAGCAGTGAGGTTTGTACAGTAAGGCTATAGTTCTGTAGCAGTTCTGTAGCAGTGAGGTTTGTACAGTAAGGCTATAGTTCTGTAGCAGTACAGTAAGGCTACAGTAAGGCTATAGTTCTGTAGCAGTTCTGTAGCAGTGAGGTTTGTACAGTAAGGCTATAGTTCTGTAGCAGTACAGTAAGGCTACAGTAAGGCTATAGTTCTGTAGCAGTGAGGTTTGTACAGTAAGGCTATAGTTCTGTAGCAGTTCTGTAGCAGTGAGGTTTGTACAGTAAGGCTATAGGACCAGTACATTATCACTGCATGTTGGCTACGCTTGAATTGCCCTGTCAATGTTGTTCTTCTCAGATCATTTTGAAATGATGTAAATGTTTTGGTATATAATCACACTGGTAATATGTTAATGTCAGTCTGAGGTGAAGGAGCAGGGGTGAGGCTGCCTCTCACCCGACTCGCTGTCCCTCCGCTCTCTCTCACCCGACTCGCTGTCCCTCCACTCTCTCTCACCCGACTCGCTGTCCCTCCGCTCTCTCTCACCCGACTCGCTGTCCCTCCGCTCTCTCTCACCCGACTCGCTGTCCCTCCGCTCTCTCTCACCCGACTCGCTGTCCCTCCGCTCTCTCTCACCCGACTCGCTGTCCCTCCGCTCTCTCTCACCCGACTCGCTGTCCCTCCGCTCTCTCTCACCCGACTCGCTGTCCCTCCGCTCTCTCTCACCCGACTCGCTGTCCCTCCGCTCTCTCTCACCCGACTCGCTGTCCCTCCGCTCTCTCTCACCCGACTCGCTGTCCCTCCGCTCTCTCTCACCCGACTCGCTGTCCCTCCGCTCTCTCTCACCCGACTCGCTGTCCCTCCGCTCTCTCTCACCCGACTCGCTGTCCCTCCGCTCTCTCTCACCCGACTCGCTGTCCCTCCGCTCTCTCTCACCTGACTCGCTGTCCCTCCGCTCTCTCACCTGACTCGCTGTCCCTCCGCTCTCTCACCCGACTCGCTGTCCCTCCGCTCTCTCTCACCCGACTCGCTGTCCCTCCACTCTCTCTCACCCGACTCGCTGTCCCTCCGCTCTCTCTCACCCGACTCGCTGTCCCTCCACTCTCTCTCACCTGACTCGCTGTCCCTCCGCTCTCTCTCACCTGACTCGCTGTCCCTCCGCTCTCTCTCACCCGACTCGCTGTCCCTCCGCTCTCTCTCACCCGACTCGCTGTCCCTCCGCTCTCTCTCACCCGACTCGCTGTCCCTCCACTCTCTCACCTGACTCGCTGTCCCTCCACTCTCTCTCACCTGACTCACTGTCCCTCCACTCTCTCTCACCTGACTCACTGTCCCTCCGCTCTCTCACCTGACTCACTGTCCCTCCACTCTCTCTCACCTGACTCGCTGTCCCTCCGCTCTCTCACCTGACTCACTGTCCCTCCGCTCTCTCACCTGACTCGCTGTCCCTCCACTCTCTCTCACCTGACTCGCTGTCCCTCCGCTCTCTCACCTGACTCACTGTCCCTCCGCTCTCTCACCTGACTCACTGTCCCTCCACTCTCTCACCTGACTCACTGTCCCTCCACTCTCTCTCACCTGACTCGCTGTCCCTCCACTCTCTCTCACCTGACTCACTGTCCCTCCACTCTCTCTCACCTGACTCGCTGTCCCTCCACTCTCTCACCTGACTCGCTGTCCCTCCACTCTCTCTCACCTGACTCACTGTCCCTCCACTCTCTCTCACCTGACTCGCTGTCCCTCCACTCTCTCTCACCTGACTCGCTGTCCCTCCACTCTCTCACCTGACTCACTGTCCCTCCACTCTCTCTCACCTGACTCGCTGTCCCTCCACTCTCTCTCACCTGACTCACTGTCCCTCCGCTCTCTCACCTGACTCGCTGTCCCTCCGCTCTCTCACCTGACTCGCTGTCCCTCCGCTCTCTCACCTGACTCACTGTCCCTCCGCTCTCTCACCTGACTCGCTGTCCCTCCACTCTCTCTCACCTGACTCGCTGTCCCTCCGCTCTCTCACCTGACTCACTGTCCCTCCGCTCTCTCACCTGACTCACTGTCCCTCCACTCTCTCACCTGACTCACTGTCCCTCCACTCTCTCTCACCTGACTCGCTGTCCCTCCACTCTCTCTCACCTGACTCACTGTCCCTCCACTCTCTCTCACCTGACTCGCTGTCCCTCCACTCTCTCACCTGACTCGCTGTCCCTCCACTCTCTCTCACCTGACTCACTGTCCCTCCACTCTCTCTCACCTGACTCGCTGTCCCTCCACTCTCTCTCACCTGACTCGCTGTCCCTCCACTCTCTCACCTGACTCACTGTCCCTCCACTCTCTCTCACCTGACTCGCTGTCCCTCCACTCTCTCTCACCTGACTCACTGTCCCTCCGCTCTCTCACCTGACTCGCTGTCCCTCCGCTCTCTCACCTGACTCGCTGTCCCTCCGCTCTCTCACCTGACTCGCTGTCCCTCCACTCTCTCTCACCTGACTCGCTGTCCCTCCACTCTCTCTCACCTGACTCAGTCTTCCAGCTGATGGTGAAACTTAAGTCCCACTGCATTATTTCTGCCTCATGTACCAATTCATGTTGTTACTCCTTTGACCAGAGAAAGTGAAATAACGATTTAAAATCAGACACAAGCTACTAATAATAACAACTCAAGCTTATGGAAACAGTTATTCATTATTTACAGCTGCAGTGCTGGTCTATATAAACAGTTACTGATTCATTACAGCTGCAGTGCTGGTTGTACCCATTCATTACAGCTGCAGTGCTGGTTGTACCCATTCATTACAGCTGCAGTGCTGGTTGTACCCATTCATTACAGCTGCAGTGCTGGTTGTACCCATTCATTACAGCTGCAGTGCTGGTTGTACCCATTCATTACAGCTGCAGTGCTGGTTGTACCCATTCATTACAGCTGCAGTGCTGGTTGTACCCATTCATTACAGCTGCAGTGCTGGTTGTACCCATTCATTACAGCTGCAGTGCTGGTTGTAGTCATTCATTACAGCTGCAGTGCTGGTTGTACCCATTCATTACAGCTGCAGTGCTGGTTGTACCCATTCATTACAGCTGCAGTGCTGGTTGTACCCATTCATTACAGCTGCAGTGCTGGTTGTACCCATTCATTACAGCTGCAGTGCTGGTTGTACCCATTCATTACAGCTGCAGTGCTGGTTGTACCCATTCATTACAGCTGCAGTGCTGGTTGTACCCATTCATTACAGCTGCAGTGCTGGTTGTACCCATTCATTACAGCTGCAGTGCTGGTTGTACCCATCCATTACAGCTGCAGTGCTGGTTGTACCCATTCATTACAGCTGCAGTGCTGGTTGTACCCATTCATTACAGCTGCAGTGATGGTTGTACCCATTCATTACAGCTGCAGTGCTGGTTGTAGTCATTCATTACAGCTGCAGTGCTGGTTGTAGTCATTCATTACAGCTGCAGTGCTGGTTGTACCCATTCATTACAGCTGCAGTGCTGGTTGTACCCATTCATTACAGCTGCAGTGCTGGTTGTACCCATTCATTACAGCTGCAGTGCTGGTTGTACCCATTCATTACAGCTGCAGTGCTGGTTGTACCCATTCATTACAGCTGCAGTGCTGGTTGTACCCATTCATTACAGCTGCAGTGCTGGTTGTACCCATTCATTACAGCTGCAGTGCTGGTTGTACCCATTCATTACAGCTGCAGTGCTGGTTGTACCCATCCATTACAGCTGCAGTGATGGTTGTACCCATTCATTACAGCTGCAGTGCTGGTTGTAGTCATTCATTACAGCTGCAGTGCTGGTTGTAGTCATTCATTACAGCTGCAGTGCTGGTTGTACCCATTCATTACAGCTGCAGTGCTGGTTGTACCCATTCATTACAGCTGCAGTGCTGGTTGTACCCATTCATTACAGCTGCAGTGCTGGTTGTACCCATTCATTACAGCTGCAGTGCTGGTTGTACCCATTCATTACAGCTGCAGTGCTGGTTGTACCCATTCATTACAGCTGCAGTGCTGGTTGTACCCATTCATTACAGCTGCAGTGATGGTTGTACCCATTCATTACAGCTGCAGTGCTGGTTGTACCCATTCATTACAGCTGCAGTGCTGGTTGTACCCATTCATTACAGCTGCAGTGCTGGTTGTACCCATTCATTACAGCTGCAGTGCTGGTTGTACCCATTCATTACAGCTGCAGTGCTGGTTGTACCCATTCATTACAGCTGCAGTGCTGGTTGTACCCATTCAAGTCTGTCCATGGTTCTGATTTCTTGTGTGTGTGTGTGTGTGTGTGTGTGTGTGTGTGTGTGTGTGTGTGTGTGTGTGTGTGTGTGTGTGTGTGCCTGCTTTTGTGCGTAAGTAGAAGAACATGTTGACTCACCCTACTTGTAGAGAAATACCAACGCCCTCCTCCTCCTCTCTTTCATGTTGATGAAACAGTCCCTCACTCTGTCGTACAGAACACGCTTTTAAGGCTACCTAGCTAAAATACTTGCTCGCTAGCCTAACTTCCATTCATGGGCAACGTTAGCTCGTTAACCTTCTACAGGTCTCTGGGGCTGCTGGGAAGGACGGAGTAGTTCTACCTTCAGGAATGCCTTGGACATCGACCAGCTGATGGTGACCAGTGTTGTACAGCGATGACTTAAGACAGTGACGTGAATTCATGGACAAGCTAACGTGGTATGACTTCAGTGGGGTGTTACACATCGACAATTAGCTGTGGTGAGTTCCCCCCCCCCCCCATCCAGTGCTACACAAATCACATCTTCTTACCTGTTTGTACTCAGAGTTACCCATCATGCTTTGCACCGTGTAGATGATGGGGTCTCCCTTCATGGGCAGCAGGGGCTCCCAGCTCACCTCACAGACTGAAGACATGTCCTCCACACGCTCCACTCGGGGCGCTACAGAGAGAGAGTACAACACGGCCAAAGATTAAGAATGAAAGGCGAGGACAGTGAGGCTGAAAGGCGAGGACAGTGAAGCTGAAAGGTGAGGACAGTGAGACTGAAAGGCGAGGACAGTGAGGCTGAAAGGCGAGGACAGTGAGGCTGAAAGGCGAGGACAGTGAGGCTGAAAGGCGAGGACAGTGAGGCTGAAAGGCGAGGACAGTGAGTCTGAAAGGTGAGGACAGTGAGTCTGAAAGGTGAGGACAGTGAGTCTGAAAGGTGAGGACAGTGAGTCTGAAAGGTGAGGACAGTGAGTCTGAAAGGCGAGGACAGTGAGTCTGAAAGGTGAGGACAGTGAGTCTGAAAGGCGAGGTCAGTGAGTCTGAAAGGCGAGGACAGTGAGGCTGAAAGGCGAGGACAGTGAGTCTGAAAGGTGAGGACAGTGAGTCTGAAAGGTGAGGACAGTGAGTCTGAAAGGTGAGGACAGTGAGTCTGAAAGGTGAGGACAGTGAGTCTGAAAGGTGAGGACAGTGAGTCTGAAAGGTGAGGTCAGTGAGTCTGAAAGGCGAGGACAGTGAGTCTGAAAGGCGAGGACAGTGAGGCTGAAAGGCGAGGACAGTGAGGCTGAAAGGCGAGGACAGTGAGGCTGAAAGGCGAGGACAGTGAGGCTGAAAGGTGAGGACAGTGAGGCTGAAAGGTGAGGACAGTGAGTCTGAAAGGTGAGGACAGTGAGACTGAAAGGTGAGGACAGTGAGTCTGAAAGGTGAGGACAGTGAGGCTGAAAGGTGAGGACAGTGAGTCTGAAAGGTGAGGACAGTGAGTCTGAAAGGTGAGGACAGTGAGACTGAAAGGTGAGGACAGTGAGACTGAAAGGCGAGGACAGTGAGTCTGAAAGGCGAGGACAGTGAGACTGAAAGGCGAGGACAGTGAGGCTGAAAGGCGAGGACAGTGAGGCTGAAAGGCGAGGACAGTGAGGCTGAAAGGTGAGGACAGTGAGGCTGAAAGGTGAGGACAGTGAGGCTGAAAGGTGAGGACAGTGAGTCTGAAAGGTGAGGACAGTGAGACTGAAAGGTGAGGACAGTGAGTCTGAAAGGTGAGGACAGTGAGGCTGAAAGGTGAGGACAGTGAGTCTGAAAGGTGAGGACAGTGAGTCTGAAAGGTGAGGACAGTGAGTCTGAAAGGTGAGGACAGTGAGACTGAAAGGTGAGGACAGTGAGTCTGAAAGGTGAGGACAGTGAGGCTGAAAGGTGAGGACAGTGAGTCTGAAAGGTGAGGACAGTGAGTCTGAAAGGTGAGGACAGTGAGACTGAAAGGTGAGGACAGTGAGTCTGAAAGGTGAGGACAGTGAGGCTGAAAGGTGAGGACAGTGGATGGGAGACAACAGGACAGGAATGGGCTGGTGAAGGTCTATACATTACAGAGGTGAGAGGATGGGAGAGAACAGGACAGGAATGGGCTGGTGAAGGTCTATACATTACAGAGGTGAGAGGATGGGAGAGGACAGGACAGGAATGGGCTGGTGAAGGTCTATACATTACAGAGGTGAGAGGATGGGAGACAACAGGACAGGAATGGGCTGGTGAAGGTCTATACATTACAGAGGTGAGAGGATGGGAGACAACAGGACAGGAATGGGCTGGTGAAGGTCTATACATTACAGAGGTGAGAGGATGGGAGAGAACAGGACAGGAATGGGCTGGTGAAGGTCTATACATTACAGAGGTGAGAGGATGGGAGAGAACAGGACAGGAATGGGCTGGTGAAGGTCTATACATTACAGAGGTGAGAGGATGGGAGAGAACAGGACAGGAATGGGCTGGTGAAGGTCTATACATTACAGAGGTGAGAGGATGGGAGACAACAGGACAGGAATGGGCTGGTGAAGGTCTATACATTACAGAGGTGAGAGGATGGGAGACAACAGGACAGGAATGGGCTGGTGAAGGTCTATACATTACAGAGGTGAGAGGATGGGAGAGAACAGGACAGGAATGGGCTGGTGAAGGTCTATACATTACAGAGGTGAGAGGATGGGAGAGAACAGGACAGGAATGGGCTGGTGAAGGTCTATACATTACAGAGGTGAGAGGATGGGAGACAACAGGACAGGAATGGGCTGGTGAAGGTCTATACATTACAGAGGTGAGAGGATGGGAGAGGACAGGACAGGAATGGGCTGGTGAAGGGGTGAGATGTACCTTTAATAGGAGCAGGGGGCGAGCGGGGGGTGGTGAAGGTGTAAACAGTGGAGAAGGGGCCTTGGCCCGCCTCGTTGAAGGCCTGGATGCGGAACATGTACGAGGTAGACTCATTGAGCCGCTGGACTTTGTGAGTGTGGCAGGGCCCTCTGTACAAGGAGACGAACCTGGAGAGGAGAGAGGGGACGACAGGGAGAAAGCTATAAAACAGGTGGTGGGACAAGGCAACACAGTCAGTTGGAATCATTTCTAACACTTCGCTAAAACTGAAGGTTACAGTTTCAAAAGCGGCACCATATAAACACCTGTCTTGCCAGTCGATCTATTGTTCTGACATTGTGAAAATCCCGGCCTCTGATTCAGAGAGGAAGACACATTTCAGTTGAATACATTCAGTTGGACACCTGACTAGGTATCCCCACCTTTTCCTTTAGTCCTGGCACAAAAAGCAAGTTGCTAGATTTGAGATTCTTGAAGTTGCACGCCAAACGGGCTGGTTGTCTATTCGATTGTCATGGACGTTATAAGCAAGCAAGGTTGCTACGGCGACTACCTACTTCTCCTTTGCTAGTTAGCCAACTAAAGCGCGGGGGGGATTACGTTCATAAATTGCCTGGCTGGGCTGTGGGACAGCGGATAATTCAAACGGAACAGGTATTACCCGGGGATTGTGGTGAATAACTCCCTGCTATCAGCCAATCAGCATCCATACAACCTGTTTTATAATGATAGTACATATATACCATATATTTCCATCCAGAGATTCCAGGCTAATGATACTGTAGGGTTTAACCAGGCTACCAACCTGCAGCTGGTACTAATGATACTGTAGGGTTTAACCAGGCTACCAACCTGCAGCTGGTACTAATGATACTGTGGGGTTTAACCAGGCTACCAACCTGCAGCTGGTACTAATGATACTGTGTGGTTTAACCAGGCTACCAACCTGCAGCTGGTCCTAATGATACTGTAGGGTTTAACCAGGCTACCAACCTGCAGCTGGTACTAATGATACTGTAGGGTTTAACCAGGCTACCAACCTGCAGCTGATCCTAATGATACTGTAGGGTTTAACCAGGCTACCAACCTGCAGCTGGTACTAATGATACTGTAGGGTTTAACCAGGCTACCAACCTGCAGCTGATCCTAATGATACTGTAGGGTTTAACCAGGCTACCAACCTGCAGCTGGTACTAATGATACTGTGGGGTTTAACCAGGCTACCAACCTGCAGCTGGTACTAATGATACTGTGTGGTTTAACCAGGCTACCAACCTGCAGCTGGTCCTAATGATACTGTAGGGTTTAACCAGGCTACCAACCTGCAGCTGGTACTAATGATACTGTAGGGTTTAACCAGGCTACCAACCTGCAGCTGATCCTAATGATACTGTAGGGTTTAACCAGGCTACCAACCTGCAGCTGGTACTAATGATACTGTAGGGTTTAACCAGGCTACCAACCTGCAGCTGGTACTAATGATACTGTAGGGTTTAACCAGGCTACCAACCTGCAGCTGGTACTAATGATACTGTGGGGTTTAACCAGGCTACCAACCTGCAGCTGGTCCTAATGATACTGTGGGGTTTAACCAGGCTACCAACCTGCAGCTGGTACTAATGATACTGTGGGGTTTAACCAGGCTACCAACCTGCAGCTGGTACTAATGATACTGTAGGGTTTAACCAGGCTACCAACCTGCAGCTGGTACTAATGATACTGTAGGGTTTAACCAGGCTACCAACCTGCAGCTGGTACTAATGATACTGTAGGGTTTAACCAGGCTACCAACCTGCAGCTGGTACTAATGATACTGTAGGGTTTAACCAGGCTACCAACCTGCAGCTGGTACTAATGATACTGTGGGGTTTAACCAGGCTACCAACCTGCAGCTGGTACTAATGATACTGTAGGGTTTAACCAGGCTACCAACCTGCAGCTGGTACTAATGATACTGTGGGGTTTAACCAGGCTACCAACCTGCAGCTGGTCCTAATGATACTGTGGGGTTTAACCAGGCTACCAACCTGCAGCTGGTACTAATGATACTGTGGGGTTTAACCAGGCTACCAACCTGCAGCTGGTACTAATGATACTGTGGGGTTTAACCAGGCTACCAACCTGCAGCTGGTACTAATGATACTGTGGGGTTTAACCAGGCTACCAACCTGCCTCTCTTGTCCTCCATCTGCAGCTGGTACTGGAGGGCGTCTGAGGGCGTGGCCTTGGCCGGGCCGTCACCCCACTTCAGCCTGAGGGTCTGGTGACTGAAGGCAGTACACTCTAGCCGCGGGGGCTGTGGAGGGAGAGGCTTGGTCTTCAACTTAAAGGTGTGGCTAAACGGACCTGATCCCAGGCTGTTCAGAGCCTGGATGCGAATCCTAACAAGTAGGGAGGCAGGAAGAAACGGAAGGAGAGGAGAAACATGTAGGGAGGCAGGAAGAAACGGAAGGTAGAGGAGAAACATGTAGGGAGGCAGGAAGAAACGGAAGGTAGAGGAGAAACATGTAGGGAGGCAGGAAGAAACGGAAGGAGAGGAGAAACATGTAGGGAGGCAGGAAGAAACGGAAGGTAGAGGAGAAACATGTAGGGAGGCAGGAAGAAACGGAAGGAGAGGAGAAACATGTAGGGAGGCAGGAGAGACAGAGAGATGGTTTAGAGGCGTGTACCTGGTGTAGTGTGTGTGTGTGTGTGTGTGTGTGTGTGTGTGTGTGTCTGGTGTAGTGTGTGTGTGTGTCTGGTGTAGTGTGTGTGTGTGTCTGGTGTAGTGTGTGTGTGTCTGGTGTAGTGTGTGTGTGTGTGTGTGTGTGTGTAGTGTGTGTGTGTGTAGTGTAGTGTGTGTGTGTGTAGTGTGTGTGTGTGTGTGTGTAGTGTGTGTGTGTGTGTGTGTGTGTGTGTACCTGGTGTAGTGTGTGTGTGTGTGTACCTGGTGTAGTGTGTGTGTGTGTGTGTGTGTGTGTGTGTGTACCTGGTGTAGTGTGTGTGTGTGTCTGGTGTAGTGTGTGTGTGTGTGTGTGTGTCTGGTGTAGTGTGTGTGTGTGTGTGTGTGTGTAGTGTGTGTGTGTGTGTGTGTGTGTGTGTAGTGTGTGTGTGTGTGTGTGTGTGTGTGTGTGTGTGTGTGTAGTGTGTACCTGGTGTAGTGTGTGTGTGTGTACCTGTAGCTGGTGTCCGGTTGCAGATGCTGAATGATATACTTGGTGACTGGTCCTACAGAGATGGACTGTCTCTCTCCCAGGTCTATGAGGTAGGAGGAGATCTCCGCCCCGTGGTCACACGGCGGCTCCCAACCAACAGCTACAATAACAACAACAATAATATTATATAGTGCTTTTCAATCCAATTTAAATTCAATTAAAACCACTGTTTCCATGAGGGGCAATTACTCTCGAAACCACATGGATTCATTTTTATTAAACCCTTATTTAACCTGGTTAATTATTGATTTCATGAACCTATTTTATTATTTTTACCAGGTAAGTTGACTGAGAACACGTTCTCATTTACAGCAACGACCTGGGGAATAGTTACAGGGGAGAGGAGGGGGATGAATGAGGCAATTGTAAACTGGGGATGATTAGGAGAACCGTGATGGTTTGAGGGCCAGATTGGGAATTTATCCAGAACACCAGGGGTTAACACCCCTACTCTTACGATAAGTGACATGGGATCTTTAGTGACCAGAGTCTCAGGACACCCCGTTTAACGTCCCATCCGAATGAACGCACCCTACACACAGGGCAATGTCCCCAATCACTGCCCTGGGGCATTGGGATATATATATATACACACATACATACAGTACCAGTCAAAAGTTTGGCCACACCTACTCATTCAAGGGTTTGTCTTTATTTTTACTATTTTCTACATTGTAGAATAATAGTAAAGACATCAAAACTATAAAATAACACATATGGAATCATGTAGTAACCAAAAATCTATATATTTTATATTTCAGTTTCTTCAAATAGCCACCCTTTGCCTTGATGACAGCTTTGCACACTCTTGGCATTCTTTCAACCAGCTTCATGAGGAATGATTTTCCAACAGTCTTGAAGCAGTTCCCACATATGCTGAGCAATTGTTGGCTGCTTTTCCTTCACTCTGCGGTCCAACTCATCCCAAACCATCTCATATGGATTGAGGTTGGGTAATTGTGGAGGTCAGGTCATCTGATGCAGCACTCCATCACTCTCCTTCTTGGTCAAATAGCCCTTACACAGCCTGGAGGTGTGTTTTGTAGTCATTGTCCCGTTGAAAAACAAATGATAGTGGGACTAAGCCGTACCGGAGCACCAAGTCTAGGTCCAAAAGGCTCCTTAACAGCTTCTACTCCCAAGCCATTAATTAGACTACTGAACAATTAATAAATTCACCACCGGGCAATTTACAATGACCCCCCCCCCTTTTGTACACTGCTGCTACTCGCTGTTTAATATCACTTCACTCCCACCTACATGTATAAATTACCTCTACTAACCTGTACCCCCAGCACACTGACTCGGTAACGGTGCTCCCTGTATTTAGCCTCGTTTACTTTTTATTATTATAACTTTTTATTATTATAACTTTTTATTATTATAACTTTTTATTTTAGTCTATTTGGTAAATATTTTCTTAACCAACACTACAGTTCAAGAAGAGTTATTAAGGGCTTGTAAGTAAGCATTTCACGGTAAAGTCTACACTTGTTGTATTCGGCACATGTGATAAATAAAGTTTTGATTTGATTTGAATAACAAACCAGATGAGATGGCGTATCGTTGCAGAATGCTGTGGTAGCCATGCTGGTTAAGTGTTCCTTGAATTCTAAATATATCACAGACAGGGTCACCAGCAAAGCACCATCACACCTCCTCCTCCATGCTTCACGGTGGAAACCACCCATGCGGAGATCATCCTTTCACCTACTCTGCGTCTCACAAAGACACGGCGGTTGGAAACAAAAATCTCACATTTGGACTCATCAGACCAAAGGACAGATTTCCACCGGTCAAATGTCCATTGCTCGTGTTTCTTGGCCCAAGCAAGTGTCTTCTTCTTATTGGTGTCCTTTAGTAGTGTTTTCTTTGCAGCAATTCAACCATGAAGGCCTGATTCACACAGTCTCCTCTGAACAGTTGATGTTGAGATGTGTCTGTTACTTGAACTCTGTGAAGCATTTATTTGGGCTGCAATTTCTGAGGCTGGAAACTCTAATGAACTTATCCTCTGCAGCAGAGGTAACTCTGGGTCTTCCTTTCCTGTGGTGGTCCTCATGAGACCCAGTTCCATCATAGCACTTGATGGTTTTTGCGACTGCACGTGAAGAAAAAATCCGTATTGACTGAACTTCATGTCTTAAAGTGATGATGGACTGTCGTTTCTCTTTGCTTATTTGAGCTGTTCTTGACATTATATAGACTTGGTCCTTTACCAAATAGGGTTATCTTCAGTATACCCTCCCTACCTGGTCACAACACAACTGATTGGCTCAAATGAATTAAGAAGGAAAGAAATTCCACAAATTAACTGTTAACAGGGAACACCTGTTAATTGAAATGCATTCCAGGTGACTACCTCATGAAGCTGGTTGAGAGAATGCCAAGAGTGTGCAAAGCTGTCAAGGCATATATATATATATATATATATATATATATATATATATATATATATATATATATATATATATATATTTGTATGGTCGCAATAAGGCTTTACAACATTCAACAAGACCAACAAAATGTCAAACCAAACAGACCTAGACAAGTGGAGGGGGAGTAGAGAGGAGGCGTGGGGGGTCCATCCACCTCCTCCTCCTCCTCTTCCTCCTCTTCCTCCTGGTCTGTGGAAGTGGAGGTGTGGTATCCCCGTAGCTCCGCCTCTTTGAGGGCATGGACACTGCTGACAGCCGCAGGTACAGAAGGAGGAGTTTGACAGAGGACCGCCTCACTGAACAGACCCACGCCGGCCACGTTCACAGCCTGGGAAAAGGGAGGGAGAGAGAGGGCGGAAAACGGGGAGAGAGAGGGGGAAAAGGGGGAGAGAGAGGGGGAGAGAGAGGGGGAAAACGGGGAGAGAGGCGGAAAAGGGGAGAGAGAGGGGGAAAAGGGGGAGAGAGAGGGGGAGAGAGAGGGGGGAAAACGGGAGAGAGGCGGAAAAAGGGGAGGGAGAGGGGGAAAAGGGGGAGAGAGAGGGGGGAAAACGGGAGAGAGAGGATATAATATGTTACACAAGAGACAAACTCTTAATGCCGTGACACAAGGAGACTACCTGCCTTTACAGCCAGAATGTGACAACTAGGATGAAGTTTTCGCTAGACACTGTCAGTTTTCTATTTTCACCTGGATTTAGGTTGATGTAATCTGACGATACTAGCTACATTATATATACAAAAGTATGTGGACACCCCTTCAAATGAGTGGATTCGGCTATTTCAGCCACACACGTTGCTGACAGATGTATAAACTCGAGCACACAGCCATGCAATCTCCATAGACAAACATTGGCAGTAGAATGGCCCCGTACTGAAGAGCTCAGTGACTTTCAACGTGGCACCGTCATAGGATGCCACCTTTCAAACAAGTCACATTTCTGCCCTGTTAGAGCTGCACCGGTTAACTGTAAGTGTTGATATTGTGAAGTGGAAATATCTAGGAGCAACAACGGCTCAGCCGTGAAGTGGTAGGCCACATAAGCTCACAGAACGGGACCACTGAGTGATGAAGCGTGTGTAGTGTGTAAAAAATAGTCTGTCCTCAGTTGCAACACTCACTACAGAGTTCCAAACTGCCTCTGGAAGCAACGTCAGCACAATAACTGTTTGTCGGGAGCTTCATAAAATGGGTTTCCGTGGCCGAGCAACCACACATTAGCCTAAGATCACCATGCGCAATGCCAAGCGTCGGCTGGAGTGGTGTAAAACTCAACGCCATTGGACTCTGGAGCAGTGGAAACGTGTTGTTTGGAGTGATGAATCACGCTTCACCCTCTGGCAGTCTGAAGGAATAATCTGGGTTTGGCGGATGCCAGGAGAACGCTATTTTCCTGAATGCATAGTGCCAACTGTAAAGTTTGGTGGAGGAGTAATAACGGTCCTGGGCTGTTTTTCATTGTTCGGGCACCTTAGTTCCAGCGAAGGGAAATCTTGAACCTACAGCATACAATGACATTCTAGATGATTCTGTGCTTCCAACTTTGTGGCATCAGTTTGGGGAAGGTCCTTTCCTGTTTCAGCATGACAATGCCCCGTGCACAAAGCGAGGTTCACACAGGAACGGTTTGTCGAGATCGGTGTGGAAGAACTTGACTGGCCTGCACTGAGCCCTGACCTGAACCCCATCGAACACCTTTGGGATGAATTGGAACGCCGACTGCGAGCCAGGCCTAATCGCCCCAACATCAGTCTTCCCGACCTCACTAATGCTCTTGTGGCTGAATGGAAGCAAGTCCCCTGCAGCAATGTTCCAACATCTAGTGGAAAGTCTTCCCAGAAAAGAGGAGGCTGTTATAGCAGCAAAGGGAGGAACCAACTCCATATTAATGCCCATGATTTTGTAATGAGATGTTTGACCAGCAGATGTCAACAACAGCTTTGGTCATGTAGTGTATCTGTGCCTAGGATGTTTTCTGCCCAAAGCAGCTGGGGAACCAATTGTATAGTTGTAATGACCACTTCTGACCACTAGGTGGTAGTGAGTGTACACCAGTCTCCAGCTCTGCCTCCAACTCCTCACTGTATGGTGCCTCACACTCTGTAGATCAGGGGTCCCCAATTACATTTTTTCCTTGAGCGGAAGGTCGGGAGGCTTGAACACGGTAATAAATCATTTGGAAACTGCAAATTGACCGCAACAATCCCAAACAGATATAGTATTTGAGAAAAACAAAATCATTTCATTTTTACATTTACATTTTAGTCATTTAGCAGACGCTCTTATCCAGAGCGACTTACAGTAGTGAATGCATACATTTCATACATTTAAAAAAATAATAATTGTACTGGCACCCCGTGGGAATCGAACACACAACCCTGGCGTTGCAAACACCATCCTCTACCAACTGAGCCACAGGGAAGGCCAACCTTGATTACATTGGGATAAGATTACGAATCTCTATTTATGCGCGGGAACAGATTTCCTCAAATAAAATCACTGAGCTCATTTCCTGGTGATTTTATGTCCAAAAACACAGTGCTTTTATAAAATATTCACACCCCTTAACTGATTCCACCTTTGTTGTGTTACCGCCTGAATTTAAAATGGATTAAAATTAGATGTTTTGTCACTGCCCTACACACAATACCTCATAATATCAAAGTAGAATTGTGTTTTTTCCCAAAAATTTGGCAAAGCAATAATTTTTTAAATCCTGAATACAAAGCATTAAGTTTGGGACAAATCCAATACAACACACTACTGAGTACCACTCTCCATATGTTCAAGCATAGTGGTGGCTGCATCATGTTATGGGTATGCTTGTAATCATTAAGGACAATAATCGGCCCGTAAATGGAGGCAGCTGAAGTTCTGAATCCGTGAGGGTGAAAGTCAACTGACAGACCTGTTGGGGAATGCTTGGCGTGTTAGCTGGTTAGATAGCCTAGCTACAAACTTAGCTAGCTACCTTGAAGAGCAAAAACAGAAACACCTAACCGCTAAAACATATGGTATAAATAAAAACACTAGATTACCCTGGTGTAGAGGGGATATCCTTAATAAAACACCAGATTACCCTGGTGTAGAGGGGATATCCTTAATAAAACACCAGATTACCCTGGTGTAGAGGGGATATCCTTAATAAAACCCCAGATTACCCTGGTGTAGAGGGGATATCCTTAATAAAACACCAGATTACCCTGGTGTAGAGGGGATATCCTTAATAAAACACCAGATTACCCTGGTGTAGAGGGGATATCCTTAATAAAACCCCAGATTACCCTGGTGTAGAGGGGATATCCTTAATAAAACACCAGATTACCCTGGTGTAGAGGGGATATCCTTAATAAAACACCAGATTACCCTGGTGTAGAGGGGATATCCTTAATAAAACACCAGATTACCCTGGTGTAGAGGGGATATCCTTAATAAAACACCAGATTACCCTGGTGTAGAGGGGATATCCTTAATAAAACACCAGATTACCGTGGTGTAGAGGGGATATCCTTAATAAAACACCAGATTACCCTGGTGTAGAGGGGATATCCTTAATAAAACACCAGATTACCCTGGTGTAGAGGAGATATCGTTAATAAAACACCAGATTACCCTGGTGTAGAGGGGATATCCTTAATAAAACCCCAGATTACCCTGGTGTAGAGGAGATATCCTTAATAAAACACCAGATTACCCTGGTGTAGAGGGGATATCCTTAATAAAACCCCAGATTACCCTGGTGTAGAGGGGATATCCTTAATAAAACACTAGATTACCCTGGTGTAGAGGGGATATCCTTAATAAAACACCAGATTACCCTGGTGTAGAGGGGATATCCTTAATAAAACCCCAGATTACCCTGGTGTAGAGGGGATAATCCTTAATAAAATACCAGATTACCCTGGTGTAGAGGGGATAATCCTTAATAAAACACCAGATTACCCTGGTGTAGAGGGGATATCCTTAATAAAACACCAGATTACCCTGGTGTAGAGGAGATATCCTTAATAAAACACCAGATTACCCTGGTGTAGAGGGGATATCCTTAATAAAACACCAGATTACCCTGGTGTAGAGGGGATATCCTTAATAAAACACCAGATTACCGTGGTGTAGAGGGGATATCCTTAATAAAACACCAGATTACCCTGGTGTAGAGGGGATATCCTTAATAAAACACCAGATTACCGTGGTGTAGAGGGGATATCCTTAATAAAACACCAGATTACCCTGGTGTAGAGGGGATATCCTTAATAAAACACCAGATTACCCTGGTGTAGAGGAGATATCGTTAATAAAACACCAGATTACCCTGGTGTAGAGGGGATATCCTTAATAAAACACTAGATTACCCTGGTGTAGAGGGGATATCCTTAATAAAACACCAGATTACCCTGGTGTAGAGGGGATATCCTTAATAAAACACCAGATTACCCTGGTGTAGAGGGGATATCCTTAATAAAACACCAGATTACCCTGGTGTAGAGGAGATATCCTTAATAAAACACCAGATTACCCTGGTGTAGAGGGGATATCCTTAATAAAACACTAGATTACCCTGGTGTAGAGGGGATATCCTTAATAAAACACCAGATTACCCTGGTGTAGAGGAGATATCCTTAATAAAACACCAGATTACCCTGGTGTAGAGGAGATATCCTTAATAAAACACCAGATTACCCTGGTGTAGAGGGGATATCCTTAATAAAACACCAGATTACCCTGGTGTAGAGGGGATATCCTTAATAAAACACCAGATTACCCTGGTGTAGAGGGGATATCCTTAATAAAACACCAGATTACCCTGGTGTAGAGGGGATATCCTTAATAAAACACCAGATTACCCTGGTGTAGAGGGGATATCCTTAATAAAACACCAGATTACCCTGGTGTAGAGGAGATATCCTTAATAAAACACCAGATTACCCTGGTGTAGAGGGGATATCCTTAATAAAACACCAGATTACCCGGGTGTAGAGGGGATATCCTTAATAAAACACCAGATTACCCTGGTGTAGAGGGGATATCCTTAATAAAACCCCAGATTACCCTGGTGTAGAGGGGATATCCTTAATAAAACACTAGATTACCCTGGTGTAGAGGGGATATCCTTAATAAAACACCAGATTACCCTGGTGTAGAGGGGATATCCTTAATAAAACACCAGATTACCCTGGTGTAGAGGAGATATCCTTAATAAAACACCAGATTACCCTGGTGTAGAGGGGATATCCTTAATAAAACCCCAGATTACCCTGGTGTAGAGGGGATATCCTTAATAAAACACTAGATTACCCTGGTGTAGAGGGGATATCCTTAATAAAACACCAGATTACCCTGGTGTAGAGGGGATATCCTTAATAAAACCCCAGATTACCCTGGTGTAGAGGGGATATCCTTAATAAAACCCCAGATTACCCTGGTGTAGAGGGGATATCCTTAATAAAACACCAGATTACTCTGGTGTACAGGGGATATCCTTAATAAAACACCAGATTAGCCTGGTGTAGAGGGGATATCCTTAATGAAACACCAGATTACCCTGGTGTAGAGGGGATATCCTTAATAAAACACCAGATTACCCTGGTGTAGAGGGGATATCCTTAATAAAACACCAGATTACCCTGGTGTAGAGGGGATATCCTTAATAAAACACCAGATTACTCTGGTGTAGAGGGGATATCCTTAATAAAACACCAGATTAGCCTGGTGTAGAGGGGATATCCTTAATGAAACACCAGATTACCCTGGTGTGGAGGGGATAATCCTTAATAAAATACTAGATTACCCTAGTGTGGGTAATCTGGTCCACAATCACACCAGGTGCATACATTTGTAGTTATTGTATATAGTCCCCGTGGGATTGAACCCACAACCTAGCAGCACCCTCTTACTAACTGAGCCACACTGGACCACAATCACCTGTACCATTTATTACAGTACAGTACACTACTCTCTGCACACCACTAGTCAGCTGTACCTGGGCCAAAACTTCCCCTCCACTACACACTACTGTAGGTAGTGTTAGTCAGCTGTACCTGGGCCAAAACTTCCCCTCCACTACACACTACTGTAGGTAGTGTTAGTCAGCTGTACCTGGGCCAAAACTTCCCCTCCACTACACAGGTAGTGCTGGGTAGCGCTTGTTTTACCTTTATTTAACTAGGCAAGTCAGTTAAGAACAAATTCTTATTTATAATGACGGCCTACCGGGGAACAGTGGGTTAAACTGCCTCGTTCAGGGGCAGAACGACAGATTTGTACCTTGTCAGCTCAGGGGATTAGATCTAGCAACCTTCCGGTTACTAGTCCAACGCTCTAACCACTAGGCTACGCTGCCGTCCCTAGTCAGCTGGGTCAAAAATTCCCCTATAGCTGGTTCTCCAGCGTCTTTTTAAATAGTTAACAAACATGTTTTCAGCACTTTTATTTCCCTGACTGATCAAAACTCATTTTCACATGGCTCTCTCTCTCTCTCATCTCTCCGTAGCAGAAATATGGTCAGCAATATGCTTGAAACATCAAATCGCAATAAAATCTCAGGATCGAATCGCAATACATGTAGAATCGCGAGTTACCGCATACATATCGGCATCGAAGTATCAAAATAATATAGTTTTGTGAGGTCACTGGCAATTCTCAGCACTACTTGTGACAGAGAGATAGGACTACAGAAAGGTTACCTGGTACTGTCTGACTCACCTGTAGGTAGAAAGTAGTACGTTATAGTAACAGGAAGCTCTACTCATCTGAACGCGGCAGTAGTAGTTCAGTACTAGTACCAGGTAAGTTATCTTTAGTGCTGAGAGACAGACTCACCTGAACCCGGCAGAAGTAGTTGGTGGCGGGCAGCAGTCCCTTGACCTCGTGGGTGAGGCTGGCGCCGCTGTAACACACCTGCATAGTGCCCTCCGCCGCCCCCCACTCCACACGGTACTCTGAGACTACCGCCCCGTTACAGGCTGGAGTCTGAGGAAGGGCAGGAGAAACAGAGGAGCTGCGGTGAGACTGTTAACGTGATTTGATCGATTGGTTTCAACACAGATAAAAACTCCCGTTTTGATTTTTTAACAGGATAATTGATTTACTGTATTATCCCCTGAGATTATTTCTGTTGTAGTACAAAAACCACACATAGAACAGAAGTCACAAGTGTGGTGTTTTCTAACCTCCCAGCTGACCACAGCCACAGTAGGGGACTTGCAGGTGATTCGAGGGGCCTTACAGGGTTCCGGAGCCCCGGGGCCCATGGTCACCTCACAATGCTCTGACAGGGGTCCGTACTAACATACATAAGCAAAAAGACACACTCATTAGTTGGGTGTTAGTCAAACACACTTTTCTTTAGTGACACAACATGACTACATAGAGGAATTGAGGACATACGGAGAAGAGATTCAGAGAAAGATTAAATTCACTTTTTTTTTTTTTTTTCACTCCTGAAAAGTATTCAGTCAAACCCACACACTGAGCAAGACTATCCTGTATCGTTCATGAACCAACAAAGTTCAGTTCAGTTTTCCCAGCATTCAAGAGATAAAACAAGTTTGTTGTCTCACCCCAGCCTTGTTGGCGGCCCGCAGGCGGAAGCTGTACGTCCGTCCCGGCAGCAGACTGCCTACGGTGCAGTCGACCTCCGAACCCTGGTACACCTCCCTGACCTCCTCTTGACCTGTTGACCCCTGAGGACCAGAGCCACACACCTCCACACTATAGACCGACACCGGGCTGCCGCCCCC
This sequence comes from Salmo salar, assembly GCF_905237065.1. Lineage (NCBI taxonomy): Eukaryota > Metazoa > Chordata > Actinopteri > Salmoniformes > Salmonidae > Salmo > Salmo salar. Next base: position 80,788 of record NW_025548145.1, read on the forward strand.
ACACACGGCGGTCCTGGGAGAGACACACGTATAACAATTCCTTTATTTTTAGATTTCATTTTTCAGATTCCAGATTATTCTCATTACGATGATAAATTGCTAAAATAGCAGCACATATAACTACAATGATCAACAACAAAATTAGGGTTGGCCACTCTGTCTTCAGGTAACAGACAGCTGGACAATAGATTCTGTCTTCAGGTAACAGACAGCTGGACAATAGATTCTGTCTTCAGGTAACAGACAGCTCGACAATAGATTCTGTCTTCAGGTAACAGACAGCTGGACAATAGATTCTGTCTTCAGGTAACAGACAGCTGGACAATAGATTCTGTCTTCAGGTAACAGACAGCTGGACAATAGATTCTGTCTTCAGGTAACAGACAGCTGGACAATAGATTCTGTCTTCAGGTAAGAGACAGCTGGACAATAGATTCTGTCTTCAGGTAAGAGACAGCTGGACAATAGATTCTGTCTTCAGGTAACAGACAGCTCGACAATAGATTCTGTCTTCAGGTAACAGACAGCTCGACAATAGATTCTGTCTTCAGGTAACAGACAGCTGGACAATAGATTCTGTCTTCAGGTAACAGACAGCTTGACAATAGATTCTGTCTTCAGGTAACAGACAGCTTGACAATAGATTCTGTCTTCAGGTAACAGACAGCTTGACAATAGATTCTGTCTTCAGGTAACAGACAGCTGGACAATAGATTCTGTCTTCAGGTAACAGACAGCTGGACAATAGATTCTGTCTTCAGGTAACAGACAGCTGGACAATAGATTCTGTCTTCAGGTAACAGACAGCTTGACAAGAGACTGTCTTCAGGTAACAGACAGCTTGACAACAGACTGTCTTCAGGTAACAGACAGCTTGACAATAGATTCTGTCTTCAGGTAACAGACAGCTTGACAAGAGATTCTGTCTTCAGGTAACAGACAGCTGGACAATAGATTCTGTCTTCAGGTAACAGACAGCTGGACAATAGATTCTGTCTTCAGGTAACAGACAGCTGGACAATAGATTCTGTCTTCAGGTAACAGACAGCTGGACAATAGATTCTGTCTTCAGGTAACAGACAGCTTGACAATAGATTCTGTCTTCAGGTAACAGACAGCTGGACAATAGATTCTGTCTTCAGGTAACAGACAGCTGGACAATAGATTCTGTCTTCAGGTAACAGACAGCTTGACAATAGATTCTGTCTTCAGGTAACAGACAGCTTGACAAGAGATTCTTTCTTAAGGCCCCCAACACAATGTGTCTGCTAAAATGGCATATATTATATTAAAGCCAGTTATTCCCTGGCACCAAAAGAGAATACAATATGCCCACACAGAGGGGTGGTAGTGTAGGTTGGCATGGTGACAGAGTGGTGGTAGTGTAGGTTGGCATGGTGACAGAGTGGTGGTAGTGTAGGTTGGCATGGTGACAGAGGGGTGGTAGTGTAGGTTGGCATGGTGACAGAGGGGTGGTAGTGTAGGTTGGCATGGTGACAGAGGGGTGGTAGTGTAGGTTGGCATGGTGACAGAGGGGTGGTAGTGTAGGTTGGCATGGTGACAGAGGGGTGGTAGTGTAGGTTGGCATGGTGACAGAGGGGTGGTAGTGTAGGTTGGCATGGTGACAGAGTGGTGGTAGTGTAGGTTGGCATGGTGACAGAGTGGTGGTAGTGTAGGTTGGCATGGTGATAGAGTGGTGGTAGTGTAGGTTGGCATGGTGATAGAGGGGTGGTAGTGTAGGTTGGCATGGTGACAGAGTGGTGGTAGTGTAGGTTGGCATGGTGACAGAGTGGTGGTAGTGTAGGTTGGCATGGTGGTAGTGTAGGTTGGCATGGTGACAGAGTGGTGGTAGTGTAGGTTGGCATGGTGGTAGTGTAGGTTGGCATGGTGACAGAGGGGTGGTAGTGTAGGTTGGCATGGTGACAGAGGGGTGGTAGTGTAGGTTGGCATGGTGACAGAGTGGTGGTAGTGTAGGTTGGCATGGTGACAGAGTGGTGGTAGTGTAGGTTGGCATGGTGATAGAGTGGTGGTGTAGGTTGGCATGGTGACAGAGGGGTGGTAGTGTAGGTTGGCATGGTGACAGAGTGGTGGTAGTGTAGGTTGGCATGGTGACAGAGTGGTGGTAGTGTAGGTTGGCATGGTGACAGAGTGGTGGTAGTGTAGGTTGGCATGGTGACAGAGTGGTGGTAGTGTAGGTTGGCATGGTGATAGAGTGGTGGTAGTGTAGGTTGGCATGGTGATAGAGTGGTGGTGTAGGTTGGCATGGTGACAGAGGGGTGGTGTAGGTTGGCATGGTGACAGAGGGGTGGTAGTGTAGGTTGGCATGGTGACAGAGTGGTGGTAGTGTAGGTTGGCATGGTGACAGAGTGGTGGTAGTGTAGGTTGGCATGGTGACAGAGTGGTGGTAGTGTAGGTTGGCATGGTGACAGAGTGGTGGTAGTGTAGGTTGGCATGGTGACAGAGTGGTGGTAGTGTAGGTTGGCATGGTGACAGAGTGGTGGTAGTGTAGGTTGGCATGGTGACGGAGTGGTGGTAGTGTAGGTTGGCATGGTGACGGATTGGTGGTAGTGTAGGTTGGCATGGTGACGGAGTGGTGGTAGTGTAGGTTGGCATGGTGATGGAGTGGTGGTAGTTAAGGTTGGCATGGTGATAGAGTGGTGGTAGTGTAGGTTGGCATGGTGACAGAGTGGTGGTAGTGTAGGCTGGCATGGTGATGGAGTGGTGGTAGTTAAGGTTGGCATGGTGATAGAGTGGTGGTTAAGGTTGGCATGGTGATAGAGTGGTGGTAGTGTAGGTTGGCATGGTGACAGAGTGGTGGTAGTGTAGGTTGGCATGGTGACAGAGTGGTGGTAGTGTAGGTTGGCATGGTGATGGAGTGGTGGTAGTGTAGGTTGGCATGGTGATAGAGTGGTGGTTAAGGTTGGCATGGTGATAGAGTGGTGGTAGTGTAGGTTGGCATGGTGACAGAGTGGTGGTAGTGTAGGTTGGCAGGGGGGATGGCAGAGTGGTGGTAGTGTAGGTTGGCAGGGGGATGGCAGAGTGACTCACCCCAGCGCAGCTGCACCTCTCTGGCCTTGGGCTTGCCCACCACGCGGGGCGGCTGGCACTGCCCTGGGGGCACCGCGGGAGTCTGGACCTGCAGAGTCTCTGACAGCTGGAACACAACAACAACATGTACAACTGATGAAAAACAATGAGTACAGTATCTATTGATAATGTAGGACTACACGGCATATTACTGCCATGCTGATCTGCAGTATCTGATCTACAGTATCTATTGATAATGTGGGACTACACGGCATATTACTGCCATGCTGATCTGCTGTATCTGATCTACAGTATCTATTGATAATGTGGGACTACACGGCATATTACTGCCATGCTGATCTGCTGTATCTGATCTACAGTATCTATTGATAATGTGGGACTACACGGCATATTACTGCCATGCTGATCTGCTGTATCTGATCTACAGTATCTATTGATAATGTGGGACTACACGGCATATTACTGCCATGCTGATCTGCTGTATCTGATCTACAGTATCTATTGATAATGTGGGACTACACGGCATATTACTGCCATGCTGATCTGCTGTGCGTTTAACAGTAACAGTTAAATCTCCATTTCTGTGACAGAGAAGAGACAGCCACCCAACATGTGAGTGTTCTGTCACGTTACTCTGCATCCCATCCCATCCCCCCCAAATAAAATACTTCACCAAAACAAAAGCGTGTCATCATGAGTCATGTTTCTCTGAGTCTCTCTGAGCCGTCGTGAATAAGAGTCATTAACATCATAAACCAGCTGATCTGGCTAATTAATAATTAGCTGATCTTCCTACGCCATGCGACGAGGGTTAACTGATTACAGCCCTCTGTCTTGTACGTACATATGACATGGATCCCAAATGGCACCCTATTCCATATATAGTGCACTACTTTAGGACCAGGGCTGGCACCCTATTCCCTATATAGTGTATTACTTTAGACCAGGGCTGGCACCCTATTCCTTATATAGTGCACTACTTTAGGACCAGGGCTGGCACCCTATTCCCTATATAGTGCACTACTTTAGGACCAGGGCTGGCAGCCTATTCCCTATATAGTGTATTACTTTAGACCAGGGCTGGCACCCTATTCCATATATAGTGCACTACTTTAGGACCAGGGCTGGCACCCTATTCCCTATATAGTGCACTACTTTAGACCAGAGCCATATGGGCTAGAACAGAGTCCTAAATAGTGCACTATATAGGGAACAGTGTTCCATTTGGAACGGAGTCGTGAAGAAGATCATAAATAACCTCCAAATGAGAAAACAGATGAACGAAATTCTCCTATTAGAGGCGGCCCAGAAATAGACGGCTTGGACATGACTGGAATACCACTCCTAGAGCCATTCATCACATCGTGACTGGAATACCACTCCTAGAGCCATTCATCACATCGTGACTGGAATACCACTCCTAGAGCCATTCATCACATCACTACTGGAATACTACTCCTAGAGCCATTCATCACATCGTGACTGGAATACCACTCCTAGAGCCATTCATCACATCGTGACTGGAATACCACTCCTAGAGCCATTCATCACATCACTACTGGAATACTACTCCTAGAGCCATTCATCACATCGTGACTGGAATACCACTCCTAGAGCCATTCATCACATCGTGACTGGAATACTACTCCTAGAACCATTCATCACATCGTGACTGGAATACTACTCCTAGAGCCATTCATCACATCGTGACTGGAATACTACTCCTAGAACCATTCATCACATCACTACTGGAATACTGGAATACTACTCCTAGAACCATTCATCACATCGTGACTGGAATACTACTCCTAGAGCCATTCATCACATCACGACTGGAATACCACTCCTATTGCCATTCATCACATCGTGACTGGAATACCATTCCTAGAGCCATTCATCACATCACTACTGGAATACTACTCCTAGAGCCATTCATCACATCACTACTGGAATACCACTCCTAGAGTCATTCATCACATCACTACTGGAATACTACTCCTAGAGCCATTCATCACATCGAGACTGGAATACTACTCCTAGAGCCATTCATCACATCACTAGTGGAATACTACTCCTAGAGCCATTCATCACATCACTACTGGAATACCACTCCTAGAGCCATTCATCACATCACTACTGGAATACTACTCCTAGAGCCATTCATCACATCGTGACTGGAATACCACTCCTAGAGCCATTCATCACATCACTACTGGAATACTACTCCTAGAGCCATTCATCACATCACTACTGGAATACTGGAATACTACTCCTAGAGCCATTCATCACATCACTACTGGAATACTGGAATACTACTCCTAGAACCATTCATCACATCGTGACTGGAATACTACTCCTAGAGCCATTCATCACATCACGACTGGAATACCACTCCTAGAGCCATTCATCACATCGTGACTGGAATACCACTCCTAGAGCCATTCATCACATCACTACTGGAATACTACTCCTAGAGCCATTCATCACATCACTACTGGAATACCACTCCTAGAGCCATTCATCACATCACTACTGGAATACCACTCCTAGAGCCATTCATCACATCGTGACTGGAATACTACTCCTAGAGCCATTCATCACATCACTACTGGAATACTACTCCTAGAGCCATTCATCACATCACTACTGGAATACTGGAATACTACTCCTAGAACCATTCATCACATCGTGACTGGAATACTACTCCTAGAGCCATTCATCACATCACGACTGGAATACTACTCCTAGAGCCATTCATCACATCGTGACTGGAATACCACTCCTATTGCCATTCATCACATCGTGACTGGAATACCACTCCTAGAGCCATTCATCACATCATGACTGGAATACTACTCCGAGAGCCATTCATCACATCGAGACTGGAATACTACTCCTAGAGCCATTCATCACATCACTACTGGAATACTACTCCTAGAGCCATTCATCACATCGTGACTGGAATACTACTCCTTGAGCCATTCATCACATCACTACTGGAATACTACTCCTAGAGCCATTCATCACATCACTACTGGAATACTACTCCTAGAGCCATTCATCACATCACTAGTGGAATACTACTCCTAGAGCCATTCATCACATCACTAGTGGAATACTACTCCTAGAGCCATTCATCACATCACTAGTGGAATACTACTCCTAGAGCCATTCATCACATCGCTAGTGGAATACTACTCCTAGAGCCATTCATCACATCGCGACTGGAATACTACTCCTAGAGCCATTCATCACATCGCGACTGGAATACTACTCCTAGAGCCATTCATCACATCGCTAGTGGAATACTACTCCTAGAGCCATTCATCACATCGCGACTGGAATACTACTCCTAGAGCCATCATTATGAAGCAGAGGAACTGATGACACACAGCTGAGAGAGAGACATGGAAATAGAACGGTAGAGAGAGAGAGAGAGAGATGGAAATAGAAAGATATACATAAAGAGCCATGCAAATAGAAAGCTCTAGAAATGGAGCTGTTCGTTATATCATGAGTGACAAAGATATAACGGTGAGAAACATCGCGGACAGGGAGAAAGACAAGACTGGTCTAAAGCTCTCATGGCTACGCGGACTGTGTGTATTGTTCGCTCCAGTACATGCAGAGGTGTGTGTGTGTGTGTGTGTGTGGTGCAGTAAGGGTGACTCACTGGGCTTTGCCCCCCCTCACTCATGCAGTAAACTCTGGTCTGGTAGGAGTGGCCTGGCTTCAGCCCCTCACACACATGTTCCATGGCTGGACCACTGTACGCCAGCTCCCATGACACGCCTAGAGGGGGACAGACACACAGACACACAGACAGACACACAGACACACAGACACACACACACACAGACAGACAGACAGACAGACAGACAGACAGACAGACAGAGAGAGAGAGAGAGACATGAACACACACTACTAAGCTGTCTTGTTCTTGGTTATGTTAAATACAGAGCTTTCAGGAAGTAGTCATGCAGTAGCCGTTGAATTAATCCTAATTTGATTGTGTTACAGCCTGAATTCAAAATGGATTAAATATGTTTCTTTTCTTCTCACTCATCTAGACACAATACCGTATAAGGACAAAGTGAAAAAATGGTTTTAGAAATGTTTGTAAAATGCATTGGAAATGAAATCCAGAAATATCTCATTTACATAAGTACTCAAACCCCAGAGTCAATACATGTTAGAATCCTCATTGCCAGTGATTACAGCTGTGAGTCATTCTGGGTAAATGTCTAAGAGCTTTCCACATTTGGATTGTACAATATTTGTCCATTATTCTTTTATAAATTCTTCAAGATCTGTTAAATTGGTTGTTGATCATTGCTAGACAGCCATTTTGAAGTCTTGCCATAGATTTTCAAGTAGATTTAAGTCAAAAATGTAACTCGGCCACTCAGGAACATTCATTGTCTTCTTTGTAAGAAACTCCAGTGTAGATTTGGCCTTGTGTTTTAGGTTATTGTCCTGATGGAAGGTGAATTCATCTCCCAGTGTCTGGTGGAAAGCAGACTGAACCAGGTTTTCCTCTAGGATTTTGTCTGTGCTTAGCTCCATTCCATTTATTTTGTATCCTGAAAAACTCCACAGTCCTTAACGACTACAAGCATACCCCATAACACGATGCAGCTACCATCCTGCTTGAAAATATGAAGAGTAGTACACTGTGTTGTGTTTGTCCCAAACAGGCTTCCTTCTTTTCACTCTGTCATTTAGGTTAGTATTGTGGAGTAACTACAATGTTGTTGATCCATCCTCAGTTTTCTCCCATCACAGCCATTAAACTCTAACTGTTTTAAAGTGACCGTTGGCCCCATGGTGAAATCCCTGAGCGGTTTCCTTCCTCTCCGGCAACTGAGTTAGGAAGGACCCCTGTATCTTTGTAGTGACTGGGTGTATTGATACACCATCCAAAGTGTAATTAATAACTTCACCATGCTCAAAGGGATATTCAATATCTGCTTTTTTTATTTTTACCCATCTACCAACAAGTGCCCTTCTTTGCGAGGCATTGGGAAACCTCCCTGGTCTTTGTGGTTGAATCTGTGTTTAAAGTTCACTGCTCGACTGAGGGACCTCACAGATAATTATATGTGTGGGGGTACAGAGATGAGGTAGTCATTCAAAAATCATGTTAAACACTATTATTGAATACAGAGTCCAAACAATTTATTATGTGACTTGTTAAGCACATGTTTACTCCTGGACTTATTTAGGCTTGACCTAACAAAGGAGTTGAATACTTATTGACTGAAGACATTTCAGCTTTTCATTAATACATTTGTAACTATTTCTAAAGACGTAATTTCACTTTTACATTATGTGGTATTGTGTGTAGGCCAGGGACACAAAATCTCAATATAATCAATTTTACATTCAGGCTGTAAGACAACAAAATGTGGAAAAAGTCAATGGGTGTGAATACTTTCTGAAGGGACTGTATCTTGAAAACTACTGTGGGTTGATAAAAAGCACTATACAAATAGAAAGGATTACTGTTCTCAAGGAACTTTCTCTGGCGTTAAGGCTGGGTAACAGGAAAGCTCTCTCTGGGGTTAAGGCTGGGTAACAGGAAAGCTCTCTCTGGCGTTAAGGCTGGGTAAGAGGAAAGCTCTCTCTGGGGTTAAGGCTGGGTAACAGGAAAGCTCTCTCTGGGGTTAAGGCTGGGTAACAGGAAAGCTCTCTCTGGCGTTAAGGCTGGGTAACAGGAAAGCTCTCTCTGGCGTTAAGGCTGGGTAAAAGGAAAGCTCTCTCTGGCGTTAAGGCTGGGTAACAGGAAAGCTCTCTCTGGGGTTAAGGCTGGGTAACAGGAAAGCTCTCTCTGGCGTTAAGGCTGGGTAACAGGAAAGCTCTCTCTGGCGTTAAGGCTGGGTAACAGGAAAGCTCTCTCTGGCGTTAAGGCTGGGTAACAGGAAAGCTCTCTCTGGGGTTAAGGCTGGGTAACAGGAAAGCTCTCTCTGGGGTTAAGGCTGGGTAACAGGAAAGCTCTCTCTGGGGTTAAGGCTGGGTAACAGGAAAGCTCTCTCTGGGGTTAAGGCTGGGTAACAGGAAAGCTCTCTCTGGCGTTAAGGCTGGGTAACAGGAAAGCTCTCTCTGGGGTTAAGGCTGGGTAACAGGAAAGCTCTCTCTGGGGTTAAGGCTGGGTAACAGGAAAGCTCTCTCTGGGGTTAAGGCTGGGTAACAGGAAAGCTCTCTCTGGGGTTAAGGCTGGGTAACAGGAAAGCTCTCTCTGGGGTTAAGGCTGGGTAACAGGAAAGCTCTCTCTGGCGTTAAGGCTGGGTAACAGGAAAGCTCTCTCTGGGGTTAAGGCTGGGTAACAGGAAAGCTCTCTCTGGGGTTAAGGCTGGGTAACAGGAAAGCTCTCTCTGGGGTTAAGGCTGGGTAACAGGAAAGCTCTCTCTGGGGTTAAGGCTGGGTAACAGGAAAGCTCTCTCTGGGGTTAAGGCTGGGTAACAGGAAAGCTCTCTCTGGGGTTAAGGCTGGGTAACAGGAAAGCTCTCTCTGGGGTTAAGGCTGGGTAACAGGAAAGCTCTCTCTGGGGTTAAGGCTGGGTAACAGGAAAGCTCTCTCTGGGGTTAAGGCTGGGTAACAGGAAAGCTCTCTCTGGGGTTAAGGCTGGGTAACAGGAAAGCTCTCTCTGGCGTTAAGGCTGGGTAACAGGAAAGCTCTCTCTGGGGTTAAGGCTGGGTAACAGGAAAGCTCTCTCTGGCGTTAAGGCTGGGTAACAGGAAAGCTCTCTCTGGCGTTAAGGCTGGGTAACAGGAAAGCTCTCTCTGGCGTTAAGGCTGGGTAACAGGAAAGCTCTCTCTGGGGTTAAGGCTGGGTAACAGGAAAGCTCTCTCTGGCGTTAAGGCTGGGTAACAGGAAAGCTCTCTCTGGCGTTAAGGCTGGGTAACAGGAAAGCTCTCTCTGGGGTTAAGGCTGGGTAACAGGAAAGCTCTCTCTGGGGTTAAGGCTGGGTAACAGGAAAGCTCTCTCTGGCGTTAAGGCTGGGTAACAGGAAAGCTCTCTCTGGGGTTAAGGCTGGGTAAGAGGAAAGCTCTCTCTGGGGTTAAGGCTGGGTAAAAGGAAAGCTCCTCTGGCGTTAAGGCTGGGTAACAGGAAAGCTCTCTCTGGCGTTAAGGCTGGGTAACAGGAAAGCTCTCTCTGGGGTTAAGGCTGGGTAACAGGAAAGCTCTCTCTGGGGTTAAGGCTGGGTAACAGGAAAGCTCTCTCTGGCGTTAAGGCTGGGTAACAGGAAAGCTCTCTCTGGCGTTAAGGCTGGGTAAAAGGAAAGCTCTCTCTGGCGTTAAGGCTGGGTAACAGGAAAGCTCTCTCTGGCGTTAAGGCTGGGTAAAAGGAAAGCTCTCTCTGGCGTTAAGGCTGGGTAACAGGAAAGCTCTCTCTGGCGTTAAGGCTGGGTAACAGGAAAGCTCTCTCTGGGGTTAAGGCTGGGTAACAGGAAAGCTCTCTCTGGGGTTAAGGCTGGGTAACAGGAAAGCTCTCTCTGGCGTTAAGGCTGGGTAACAGGAAAGCTCTCTCTGGCGTTAAGGCTGGGTAAAAGGAAAGCTCTCTCTGGCGTTAAGGCTGGGTAACAGGAAAGCTCTCTCTGGCGTTAAGGCTGGGTAAAAGGAAAGCTCTCTCTGGGGTTAAGGCTGGGTAAAAGGAAAGCTCTCTCTGGCGTTAAGGCTGGGTAAAAGGAAAGCTCTCTCTGGCGTTAAGGCTGGGTAACAGGAAAGCTCTCTCTGGGGTTAAGGCTGGGTAACAGGAAAGCTCTCTCTGGGGTTAAGGCTGGGTAAAAGGAAAGCTCTCTCTGGGGTTAAGGCTGGGTAACAGGAAAGCTCTCTCTGGGGTTAAGGCTGGGTAACAGGAAAGCTCTCTCTGGGGTTAAGGCTGGGTAACAGGAAAGCTCTCTCTGGGGTTAAGGCTGGGTAAAAGGAAAGCTCTCTCTGGCGTTAAGGCTGGGTAAGAGGAAAGCTCTCTCTGGGGTTAAGGCTGGGTAACAGGAAAGCCTCTCTGGCGTTAAGGCTGGGTAAGAGGAAAGCTCTCTCTGGGGTTAAGGCTGGGTAACAGGAAAGCTCTCTCTGGGGTTAAGGCTGGGTAACAGGAAAGCTCTCTCTGGGGTTAAGGCTGGGTAACAGGAAAGCTCTCTCTGGGGTTAAGGCTGGGTAACAGGAAAGCTCTCTCTGGGGTTAAGGCTGGGTAACAGGAAAGCTCTCTCTGGGGTTAAGGCTGGGTAACAGGAAAGCTCTCTCTGGGGTTAAGGCTGGGTAACAGGAAAGCTCTCTCTGGGGTTAAGGCTGGGTAACAGGAAAGCTCTCTCTGGGGTTAAGGCTGGGTAACAGGAAAGCTCTCTCTGGCGTTAAGGCTGGGTAACAGGAAAGCTCTCTCTGGGGTTAAGGCTGGGTAACAGGAAAGCTCTCTCTGGGGTTAAGGCTGGGTAACAGGAAAGCTCTCTCTGGCGTTAAGGCTGGGTAACAGGAAAGCTCTCTCTGGGGTTAAGGCTGGGTAACAGGAAAGCTCTTCTGGCGTTAAGGCTGGGTAACAGGAAAGCTCTCTCTGGCGTTAAGGCTGGGTAACAGGAAAGCTCTCTCTGGCGTTAAGGCTGGGTAACAGGAAAGCTCTCTCTGGGGTTAAGGCTGGGTAACAGGAAAGCTCTCTCTGGCGTTAAGGCTGGGTAACAGGAAAGCTCTCTCTGGCGTTAAGGCTGGGTAACAGGAAAGCTCTCTCTGGCGTTAAGGCTGGGTAACAGGAAAGCTCTCTCTGGCGTTAAGGCTGGGTAACAGGAAAGCTCTTGATGTTTTAAAAAAAAAAATTGTATCTTTATTTAACGAGGCAATTCAGTTAAGAACAAATTCTTATTTACAATGACGGCCTACCGGGGAACAGTGGGTTAACTGCCTTGTTCAGGGGCAGAACGACGGGGATTCGATCTAGCAACCTTTTGGTTACTAGTCCAACGCTCAAACCACTAGGCTACCTGCTGGTTACTAGTCCAACGCTCTAACCACTAGACTACCTGCCTGCTCTAACCACTAGGCTACCTGCCTCTAACCACTAGGCTACCTGCCGCCCCTCCACTCTAACCACCAGGCTACCTGCTGTAACCACTAGGCTACCTGCTCTAACCACTAGGCTACCTGCTCTAACCACTAGGCTACCTGCTCTAACCACTAGGGTACCTGCCACCCCTCCACTCTAACCACTAGGCTACCTGCCGTCCCTCCACTCTAACCACTAGGCTACCTGCCACCCCTCCACTCTAACCACTAGGCTACCTGCCGTCCCTCCACTCTAACCACTAGGCTACCTGCCACCCCTCCACTCTAACCACTAGGCTACCTGCCGTCCCTCCACTCTAACCACTAGGCTACCTGCCGTCCCTCCACTCTAACCACTAGGCTACCTGCCGTCCCTCCACTCTAACCACTAGGCTACCTGCCGTCCCTCCACTCTAACCACTAGGCTACCTGCCGCCCCTCCACTCTAACCACCAGGCTACCTGCTGTAACCACTAGGCTACCTGCTCTAACCACTAGGTTACCTGCCTCCTCTAACCACTAGGTTACCTGCCTCCTCTAACCACTAGGCTACCTGCTCTAACCACTAGGCTACCTGCCGTCCCTCCACTCAAACCACTAGGCTACCTGCCGTCCACCACTAGGCTACCTGCCGTCCCTCCACTCTAACCACTAGGCTACCTGCCGTCCCTCCACTCTAACCACTAGGCTACCTGCCGCCCTCCACTCTAACCACTAGGCTACCTGCCGCCCCTCCATTCTAACCACTAGGCTACCTGCCGCCCCCTCCACTCTAACCACTAGGCTACCTGCCGCCCTCCATTCTAACCACTAGGCTACCTGCCGCCCTCCACTCTAACCACTAGGCTACCTGCCGCCCCTCCATTCTAACCACTAGGCTACCTGCCGCCCCTCCACTCTAACCACTAGGCTACCTGCCGCCCCTCCACTCTAACCACTAGGCTACCTGCCGCCCTCCATTCTAACCACTAGGCTACCTGCCGCCCCTCCACTCTAACCACTAGGCTACCTGCCGTCCCTCCACTCTAACCACTAGGCTACCTGCCGTCCCTCCACTCTAACCACTAGGCTACCTGCCGTCCCTCCACTCTAACCACTAGGCTACATGCCGCCCCTCCACTCTAACCACCAGGCTACCTGCTGCAACCACTAGGCTACCTGCTCTAACCACTAGGTTACCTGCCTCCTCTAACCACTAGGTTACCTGCCTCCTCTAACCACTAGGCTACCTGCTCTAACCACTAGGCTACCTGCCGTCCCTCCACTCAAACCACTAGGCTACCTGCCGTCCACCACTAGGCTACCTGCCGTCCCTCCACTCTAACCACTAGGCTACCTGCCGTCCCTCCACTCTAACCACTAGGCTACCTGCCGCCCCTCCACTCTAACCACTAGGCTACCTGCCGCCCCTCCATTCTAACCACTAGGCTACCTGCCGCCTCCACTCTAACCACTAGGCTACCTGCCGCCCCTCCATTCTAACCACTAGGCTACCTGCCGCCTCCACTCTAACCACTAGGCTACCTGCCGCCCTCCATTCTAACCACTAGGCTACCTGCCGCCCCTCCACTCTAACCACTAGGCTACCTGCCGCCCTCCACTCTAACCACTAGGCTACCTGCCGCCCCTCCATTCTAACCACTAGGCTACCTGCCGCCCCTCCACTCTAACCACTAGGCTACCTGCCGTCCCTCCACTCTAACCACTAGGCTACCTGCCGTCCCTCCACTCTAACCACTAGGCTACCTGCCGTCCCTCCACTCTAACCACTAGGCTACCTGCCGCCCCTCCACTCTAACCACCAGGCTACCTGCTGTAACCACTAGGCTACCTGCTCTAACCACTAGGTTACCTGCCTCCTCTAACCACTAGGTTACCTGCCTCCTCTAACCACTAGGCTACCTGCTCTAACCACTAGGCTACCTGCCGTCCCTCCACTCAAACCACTAGGCTACCTGCCGTCCACCACTAGGCTACCTGCCGTCCCTCCACTCTAACCACTAGGCTACCTGCCGTCCCTCCACTCTAACCACTAGGCTACCTGCCGCCCCTCCACTCTAACCACTAGGCTACCTGCCGCCCCTCCATTCTAACCACTAGGCTACCTGCCGCCCCTCCACTCTAACCACTAGGCTACCTGCCGCCTCCATTCTAACCACTAGGCTACCTGCCGCCCCTCCACTCTAACCACTAGGCTACCTGCCGCCCTCCATTCTAACCACTAGGCTACCTGCCGCCCCTCCACTCTAACCACTAGGCTACCTGCCGCCCCTCCACTCTAACCACTAGGCTACCTGCTCTAACCACTAGGCTACCTGCCGCCCCTCCATTCTAACCACTAGGCTACCTGCCGCCCCTCCACTCTAACCACTAGGCTACCTGCTGTAACCACTAGGCTACCTGCCTCCTCAATGTAAAAAGGGATTTATAAAATAAATGTGATTGATTTGCAGTTGAGACTTACCGCTTAGTCCCTCAGATATCTCCACCACGTATTTGGTCACTTCTGCCCCTCCATCATCTTTCGGAGGTTCTAGAGAGAGAATAAAACACGATTCTTTAGGAGGTTCTAGAGAGAGAATACAACTAGATTCTTTAGGAGGTTCTAGAGAGAATATAACTAGATTGTTTAGGAGGTTATAGAGAGAGAATACAACTAGATTGTTTAGGAGGTTCTAGAGAGAGAATACAACTAGATTCTTTAGGAGGTTCTAGAGAGAGAATACAACTAGATTCTTTAGGAGGTTCTAGAGAGAGAATAAAACAATATTCTTTAGGAGGTTCTAGAGAGAATACAACTATTACTTCTTGTTCTGGATCAATGTCTCTGTAGCTCTGTTAAAGAGTCATGAGCCAGCTAGCAATATTTATAGACAATATGTGCATCCCAAATGACACCACAATATTCCCTATATAATACACTACCTCTGACCAGGCCAGCACTCTTGATCACACCAAGGGTGGCCAGTAGTCTTGATCACACCAAGGGTGGCCAGTAGTCTTGATCACACCAAGGGTGGCCAGTAGTCTTGATCACACCAAGGGTGGCCAGTAGTCTTGATCACAACAAGGGTGGCCAGTAGTCTTGATCACACCAAGGGTGGCCAGTAGTCTTGATCACACCAAGGGTGGCCAGTAGTCTTGATCACACCAAGGGTGGCCAGTACTCTTGATCACACCAAGGGTGGCCAGTAGTCTTGATCACACCAAGGGTGGCCAGTAGTCTTGATCACACCAAGGGTGGCCAGCAGTCTTGATCACACCAAGGGTGGCCAGTAGTCTTGATCACACCAAGGGTGGCCAGCAGTCTTGATCACACCAAGGGTGGCCAGTACTCTTGATCACAACAAGGGTGGCCAGTAGTCTTGATCACACCAAGGGTGGCCAGTAGTCTTGATCACACCAAGGGTGGCCAGTAGTCTTGATCACACCAAGGGTGGCCAGCAGTCTTGATCACACCAAGGGTGGCCAGTACTCTTGATCACACCAAGGGTGGCCAGTACTCTTGATCACACCAAGGGTGGCCAGTAGTCTTGATCACACCAAGGGTGGCCAGCAGTCTTGATCACACCAAGGGTGGCCAGTACTCTTGATCACACCAAGGGTGGCCAGTAGTCTTGATCACACCAAGGGTGGTCAGTGGGCTTGATCACACCAAGGGTGGCCAGTACTCTTGATCACACCAAGGGTGGCCAGTAGTCTTGATCAAACCAAGGGTGGTCAGTGGGCTTGATCACACCAAGGGTGGCCAGCAGTCTTGATCACACCAAGGGTGGCCAGTACTCTTGATCACACCAAGGGTGGCCAGTACTCTTGATCACACCAAGGGTGGCCAGTAGTCTTGATCACACCAAGGGTGGCCAGTAGTCTTGATCACACCAAGGGTGGCCAGCAGTCTTGATCACACCAAGGGTGGCCAGTACTCTTGATCACACCAAGGGTGGCCAGTGGGCTTGATCACACCAAGGGTGGCCAGTACTCTTGATCACACCAAGGGTGGCCAGTACTCTTGATCACACCAAGGGTGGCCAGTAGTCTTGATCACACCAAGGGTGGCCAGTAGTCTTGATCACACCAAGGGTGGCCAGCAGTCTTGATCACACCAAGGGTGGCCAGTACTCTTGATCATACCAAGGGTGGCCAGTACTCTTGATCACACCAAGGGTGGCCAGTAGTCTTGATCACACCAAGGGTGGCCAGCAGTCTTGATCACACCAAGGGTGGCCAGTACTCTTGATCACACCAAGGGTGGCCAGTAGTCTTGATCACACCAAGGGTGGTCAGTGGGCTTGATCACACCAAGGGTGGCCAGTACTCTTGATCACACCAAGGGTGGCCAGTAGTCTTGATCAAACCAAGGGTGGTCAGTGGGCTTGATCACACCAAGGGTGGCCAGCAGTCTTGATCACACCAAGGGTGGCCAGTACTCTTGATCACACCAAGGGTGGCCAGTACTCTTGATCACACCAAGGGTGGCCAGTAGTCTTGATCACACCAAGGGTGGCCAGTAGTCTTGATCACACCAAGGGTGGCCAGTAGTCTTGATCACACCAAGGGTGGCCAGTACTCTTGATCACACCAAGGGTGGCCAGTGGGCTTGATCACACCAAGGGTGGCCAGTACTCTTGATCACACCAAGGGTGGCCAGTACTCTTGATCACACCAAGGGTGGCCAGTAGTCTTGATCACACCAAGGGTGGCCAGTACTCTTGATCACACCAAGGGTGGTCAGTGTTATCAACAGACATGAAAACAAACAAAGCTCTGGTAGCACAGATGTATCGGTGAGAGGGATTTTGATCGGTATCACCATTGTGAGCAGATCATATTTCTTTGTGTGTGTTTGAGATGATGATGATTGCGTCTACTCACCCCATGCCAGTCTGAAGGAGTTGGGCAGCACCCTGCCTCTGATGACGGGTCTACATGGTCCTCCTGGTCTGTCTGGACAGGTAGTGAACTCTGCCACCTGACTGGGGTTACTCTTCCCCTCAGTGTTGTAGGCCGCCACCTGCAGGACGGGAGGAGATACTGCAGCAGTCAGGAATCACAATTATAGAAAAGGAAAAACTATATATATATATATATATATATATATATATAAATAAATAACACATTCCTCATCCAGGCCTTCATTGAAAGTATTTCTAGGGTCAGAAAAATACGTATTTCTATTGTCACAATATCACTCATCAAGAGACACTCAGGAATCTCATCTATTTGTCCAGCAGCCAAATTCCAACTCTCGCCTGCGCTCACTTGACTGTGTTTTGTTGATTGGCCTGTACAGAGCTAGGGGGGAAAAAGCACTCCAGTTCTCTGCCCCTTTCGCTTGGAACTGAAATTACAGGAGGTCGTCACTTTAAATGAGTATATAGCAAGGGAAAACACAATGATGGAAAATTAAGTGGCGGGGGGGGGGGGCTGTCAAAATATTGACCCCTAGTTGCACCACACTTTCCCCAAACCATCTTGCTGCTCAATGTGTAAATGTTCAAATCAAACCAAACTTATGTCACATGCCCCAAATACAAATCGTGAAATGCTTACTTACAAGCACTTAACCACAACAGTTAAGAAAATATTTACTAAACAAACTAAAGTAAAAAAATTAACATAGGGACTATGGTGGTCTGCTTGAAACGTATTACAGACTTCGTCAGGGAAAGGTTGAAAACGTAATTGAAGACATTTGCCAATTGGTCCGTGTATGCTCTGAGTACAGGTCCTGGTAATCCGTCTGGCCCTGTGGCCTGGTGAATGTTGACCTGTTTAAAGGTCTTACTCACATTGGCTACGCAGAGCGTTATCACACAGTTGTCCGGAACAGCTGGTGCTCTCATGCATGCTTCAGTGTTGCTTTCCTCGGAGTGAGCACAAAAGGCATTTAACCCGTCTAGTAGGCTCGCGTCACTAGGCAGCTCGCGGCTGGGTTATTGACAGCACCAGCTGTTATTGACAAACACACCACCCCTAGTCTTCCCGGAGGTAGCTGTTCTGTCGATGCACGGAAAACCCAGCCAACTGTATATTATTCATGTCGTCGTTCAGCCACGACTCAGTTAAAAATAAGATATTGCTGTATTTAATGTCCCGTTGGTAGGATAGTCTCGAACAGAGCTCATCCAGTTTATTATCCAGGGATTGCACAATGGCCAATAGGATGGATGGTAAAGGCGGGTTACCCACAAGCCGATGAATTGTCACAAGGCACCCGTATCTTCGTCTCCTCTTCACCACATGAGACATATAGATTTGCATTAGTATATGCATCATGTCCCAATGCAAAGTTAAAACTCACTTTCTATATTTTTTGCGAGTTATTACATAAAACCGATCAGCATTCCGTAGTCATGTCAGAAAATGTTTTCCAAGGGTGTAATATAATATGGAGAACACGGCAAGCCAGCCTTGTATGTAAACCTCAACAGAAATAACTTCAAATGCATCACTTAATTAAACCAAATTGTTTGCACTCATGACTACTGGCTTCAACTTAATTTTCAGACAACTTAAAAGCAAATACTTTATTTATTGTTACGAATCAACTTTCAAGGTTGCTAGCCAATTAGCCTGCTAACTTTAAATTAACACTGCGTGAGTCAGCCAGTTGCTATCAACACCTAGCTTACAGCTACATTAAAGTAAAACACCGTTTTGGAAATGCATAATGCCATCTAACCAGTTATCAAAGAATGTTAGCTACACTGAACAAAAATAAATGCAACAACTTTAAAGATTTTACTGAGTTACAGTTCATATAAGGAAATCAGTCAATTGAAAAACATTCATTAGGCCCTAATCTATAGATTTCATATGACTGGGAATACAGATATGCATATGTTGGACACAGATAAATAAAAATTAAAAAACAGGTAGGGGCGTGGATCAGAAAACCAGTCAATATCTGGTGATACCACCTTTTGCCTCATGAAGCATGATATTTCCACCGCATAAAGTTGATCATTGCTGTTGATTGTGGCCTGTGGAATGTTGTCCCGCTGCTCTACAATGGATGTGTGAAGTTGCTGGATATTGGCGGGAACTGGAACAGACTGTCGTTTACACCAATCCAGAGCATCCCAAACATGCTCAGTGGGTGACATGTCTGATGAGTATGCAGGCCATGGAAGAACAGGGACATTTTCAGCATCCAGGAATTGTGTACAGATCCTTACGTCATGGGGGCCGTGCATTATCATGCTGAAACATGAGGTGATGGAGGCGGACAAATGGCACGACAATGGGCCTAAGGAGCTTGTCAAGGTATCTCTGTGCATTCAATTTGCCATCAATAAATACAATTGTGTTCGTTGTCCGTAGCTTATGCCGGGCCCATACCATAACCCCACCGCCAGCCACCATGGGGCACTCAGTTCACAATGCTTAAGTCAGTTACGACGACAAACCGCAGTCAAGTCAAGAACCTGGTGAGGACGACGAGCACGCAGATGAGCTTCCCTGAGACAGTTTCTGATGGTTTGTGCAGAAATTCTTCGGTTATGCAAACCTACAGTTTCATCAGCTGTCCAGGTGGCTGGTCTCAAAAGTCCTGGTTACACGTGATCTTCGGTTGTGAGACAAGCTGGACGTAGTGCGAACGGCCCAGTACATCACCAGGGCCAAGCTTCCTGCCACCCAGGACCTATATACTAGGCGGTGTCAGAGGAAGGCCCTAAAAATACCAGAGCGCCAAGTCTAGGTCCAAGAGGCTTCTAAACAGCTTCTAACCCCAAGCCATAAGATTCCAGAACATCTAATCAAATGGCTACCCAGACTATTTGCATTACCCCCCCCCCCCCTTTCTACACTGCTGCTACTCTGTTATCTATGCATAGTCACTTTAATAACTCTACCTATGTGTACATATTACCTTGACTAACCAGTGCCCCCGCACATTCACTCTATACCGGTGCCCCTGTATATAACCCCGCTATTGTTATTTAATACTGCTCTTTAATTATTTGTTATTCTTATCGCTTACTTTTTGAAGGTATTTTCTTAAAACTGCATTGTTGGTTAAGGGTTTGTAAGTAAGCTTTTACTGAAAGGTCTACACCTGTTCTATTCAGGCCATGTGACAAATACAATTTCATTTGAGAAGGGGGGGGGGGGCAGAGAGCAAGTAGCAAGTACAGATAAACCACTTCAAATCTTTTTGGCTCTATAACGAAGAACAAACAGCTAAAACATATACATGATCAACTACAAATCTTAGAATCAACTATTAAAGACTAGCAAAACCCACTGGATTATCCAATTACATTGAATGAACCATAGGATAAAATACAAACCCTCCAACCCAAAAAGGGTGTGGGGTGTTAATGGTATCCTCAATGAAATGATAAAACATACAGACCATAAATTCAAATTGGCTATTCTTAAACTCCAACATTACCCGCAGCTCTGACATCTTCCCCAATATTTGGAACCAAGGCCTGATCACCCCAATCCACTACCGGCTAAACGGCCACTTCCCGCCACTTTGCAACACTAAAGATGTGACCGCTACCTCCACCTAGCGACGCAAAAGACCTGGTCGCAACCGCCACCTAGCAACGGTAAAGATCTGGTTGCTACCTCCACCTAGCGACGCTAAAGATCTGGTTGCTACCACCACCTAGCGACGCTAAAGATATGGTTGCTACCGCCACCTAGCAACGCTAAAGATATGGTTGCTACCGCCACCTAGCGACGCTAAAGATATGGTTGCTACCACTACCTAGCAACGCTAAAGATATGGTCGCAACTGCCACCTAGCAACGCTAAAGAGCTGGTCACTACCGCCACCTAGCGTCGTTAAAGTGTTGGTGGTATCCTAAATGAAATGATAATACAGACCACAAATTCCAATTGGCTATTCTTAAACTCCAACATTACCTGCAGCTCTGACATCTTCCCCAAATATTTTGAACCAAGGCCTGATCACCCCAATCCACAAAAGTGGAGACAAATTTGACTCCAACAATTACGATGACATCTGCATCAACAGCAATGTTGGAAAAATCCAGCAGTATTAAAAGCAGACTCCAACATTTCCTCAGTGAAAACAATGTCCTGAGCAAATTTGCTACCTACCAAAATACCGTACGACAGACCACGTATACACCCTGCACACCCTTACTGACAAACAAAACAAAACATCTTCTCATGCTTTGTTGATAAAACATTTTTTTTTAAACTTCACCCAATTTGGCATGAAGGTCTGCTATACAAATGGATGAAAAGCGGTGTTGGGGGGGGAAACGGATAAGACATGATAAAATAAATGTACACAAACAACAAATGTTTGGTTAAAATGGGCAATAAACACACATATTTCTTTCCCCATGGCCGTGGGGAGAGACAGGGATGCAGTTTGAGCCCGACTCTCTTCAACATATACACAGAGTATACCAAACATGAGGAATACTTTCCTAATATTGAATTGTGATTTAACAGGTGACATCAATAAAGGATCATACCTTCCACCTGGGTTCACCTGGAAAGAGCAGGTGTTCTATATGTTTTGTATACTCAGTGTATATCAATGAATTGGCAGCACACGGCCTCACCCTATTGGACTCAGAAATCAAACGTCTACTGTTTGCAGATGATCTGGTGCTTCAGTCGCCAACCAAGGAGTTTCTACAGCAGCACCTAGATCTTCTACACAGATTATGCACAGTAGCCAGGACAACAGTAGCCAGGACAACAGTAGCCAGGACAACAGTAGCCAGGACAACAAATACAAATTATATCTAGACACCGTTGCCCTTGAATACACAAATAATTATATCTACCTCAGCCTAAACATTAACACCACTGGTAACTTCCACAAGGCTGTGAACGATCTGAGAGACAAGGCAAGAAGGGCATTCAATGCCATCAACAACAAAAAAAACATTAAACTCGACATTCCTATTAGGATCTGTCTAAAAATAAAAATACTTGAATCAGTTATAGAACCCATTGTCCTCCACGGTTGTGAGGTCTGGGGGTCCACTCACCAACCAACAAAATGGAACAAACAACCCAATTGAGACCGCATGCAGAATTCTGCTAAAATATACTTTATATAGAATACAAAAACCCAAACAGTGCATGCATAGCAGAATTAACACTATAACCGCTAGTTATCTACATCCAGAAAAGAGCTGTTCAATTCTACAAGCACCTACAAAGAAGCATTTCTCACACACTCCACCATAAGAGATTAACCTAGAGAAGAGAGCCCTCAGCCAGCTGGTCCTGGGGCTCTGTTCACAAACAGACCCCGCAGAGCCCCAGGAAAGCAACACAATTAGACCCAACCAAATCATGAGAAAGCAAAAGATAACTATTTGACAGAGGAAAGAACCAATAAAAAAAAAAACAGTGCAAATTTCAATGCTATCTGGCCCTAAACAGAGAGAACACGGTGGCAGAATACCTGACCACTGTGACTGAACCAAAATGAAGAAAATCCTTTGTACAGACTCCGTGAGCATAGCCCATGCTATTGAAAAAAGGCCACCATAGCTTGTCTTCTCTCGAGAGCCAGGTCTGCCTATGCGCACACTGCGTACAAAATGAGGTGGAAACTGAGCTGCACTTCCTAACTTCCTGCCAAATGTATGACCATATTAGACGGATATTTCCCACAGATCACAAAAGACCAAAGAATTTCTAAACAAATCAAACATTATTTTGCACATTGTCGTCACTGTGATTTTGTGTAATAATATTTACTGTTAAATTCAAATCGTTTTTTTTGTGATGTTGTTTCGTGTCTTCTCACTTTTGTTTATTTCAATTGAATCGGGGAAACGTAAACAAGTTTCCCGTGCCAATGAAGCCCTTTGAACTGAACGGACGGAGAGAGAAAGAGAGAGAGCGTAGGGGAGCAGAGAGACAGAGGGAGGGAAAAGTGTGCTGAAAAGTGATTCGATTCAGCCTGTATTCGACCGTGATGATTTTAACTGGATTTACATCAACCCCCGTTTGCATCGTGAGAAAACATTTGCTCAGCTACCAAAAATGGGCTGCTTGACGCCTTCCAATCCGAGTTCACAATAAAGACCAATTTACCATTTCCCACAATGCTTACCTAATTAGCCACTGATTGGTCTACCGATGTGTGGGATTGTGGAACAGGTCCTGTTACCCTGAGAGTCAGCATCTGTCCCAAATAGAACCATTTTCCTTAAATAGTACACTACTTTAGACCAAGGCCCATAGGGCTCTGATCAATAGTAATGCACTATATAGGGAATAGGGTGCCATTTGGGAAACATTGCAGTGGGAGGGGAGACTAGCCTAATATCATTAGATCCCTGCAGTCATATGAGTCATAGAGCACTGTGTGCCAATCACCCTCCTCTCCTCGTCCTCCCCGAGACAGGAAAACACTGATCCCTGGTCTAATTAACCCTGAAGATCAAACAGCAGTGATCAGACACACAACGGGGCTCTACTTCTCTCCCTCTCTCCCTGGTTCCTCTCTCCCTCTCTCTTTGGTTCCTCTCTCCCTCTCTCCCACTCTCCCTGGTTCCTCTCTCCCTCTCTCTTTGGTTCCTCTCTCCCTCTCTCCCACTCTCCCTGGTTCCTCTCTCCCTCTCTCTTTGGTTCCTCTCTCCCACTCTCCCACTCTCTTTGGTTCCTCTCTCCCTCTCTCTTTGGTTCCTCTCTCCCTCTCTCTTTGGTTCCTCTCTCCCACTCTCTTTGGTTCCTCTCTCCCACTCTCTTTGGTTCCTCTCTCCCACTCTTTTTGGTTCCTCTCTCCCTCTCTCCCTCTCTCCCTGGTTCCTCTCTCCCTCTCTCTTTGGTTCCTCTCTCCCTCTCTCCCACTCTCTTTGGTTCCTCTCTCCCTCTCTCCCACTCTCTTTGGTTCCTCTCTCCCTCTCTCTTTGGTTCCTCTCTCCCTCTCTCTTTGGTTCCTCTCTCCCTCTCTCCCACTCTCTTTGGTTCCTCTCTCCCTCTCTCCCTCTCTCTTTGGTTCCTCTCTCCCTCTCTCCCACTCTCTTTGGTTCCTCTCTCCCTCTCTCCCTCTCTCTTTGGTTCCTCTCTCCCTCTCTCCCTCTCTCTTTGGTTCCTCTCTCCCTCTCTCCCACTCTCTTTGGTTCCTCTCTCCCTCTCTCTTTGGTTCCTCTCTCCCTCTCTCCCTCTCTCTTTGGTTCCTCTCTCCCTCTCTCCCACTCTCCCTGGTTCCTCTCTCCCTCTCTCTTTGGTTCCTCTCTCCCTCTCTCCCACTCTCTTTGGTTCCTCTCTCCCTCTCTCCCACTCTCCCTGGTTCCTCTCTCCGACTCTCTTTGGTTCCTCTCTCCCACTCTCTTTGGTTCCTCTCTCCCACTCTCTTTGGTTCCTCTCTCCCTCTCTCTTTGGTTCCTCTCTCCCTCTCTCCCACTCTCTTTGGTTCCTCTCTCCCACTCTCTCTGGTTCCTCTCTCCCACTCTCCCTGGTTCCTCTCTCCCACTCTCCCTGGTTCCTCTCTCCCACTCTCCCTGGTTCCTCTCTCCCACTCTCCCTGGTTCCTCTCTCCCACTCTCTTTGGTTCCTCTCTCCCACTCTCTTTGGTTCCTCTCTCCCACTCTCCCTGGTTCCTCTCTCCCACTCTCCCTGGTTCCTCTCTCCCACTCTCTCTGGTCCCTCTCTCCCACTCTCTTTGGTTCCTCTCTCCCTCTCTCTTTGGTTCCTCTCTCCCTCTCTCCCACTCTCTTTGGTTCCTCTCTCCCTCTCTCCCTCTCTCTTTGGTTCCTCTCTCCCTCTCTCCCTCTCTCTTTGGTTCCTCTCTCCCTCTCTCCCACTCTCTTTGGTTCCTCTCTCCCTCTCTCCCTCTCTCTTTGGTTCCTCTCTCCCTCTCTCCCTCTCTCTTTGGTTCCTCTCTCCCTCTCTCCCACTCTCTTTGGTTCCTCTCTCCCTCTCTCCCTCTCTCTTTGGTTCCTCTCTCCCTCTCTCCCTCTCTCTTTGGTTCCTCTCTCCCTCTCTCCCACTCTCCCTGGTTCCTCTCCCTCTCTCTTTGGTTCCTCTCTCCCTCTCTCCCACTCTCTTTGGTTCCTCTCTCCCTCTCTCCCACTCTCCCTGGTTCCTCTCTCCGACTCTCTTTGGTTCCTCTCTCCCACTCTCTTTGGTTCCTCTCTCCCACTCTCTTTGGTTCCTCTCTCCCTCTCTCTTTGGTTCCTCTCTCCCTCTCTCCCTCTCTCTTTGGTTCCTCTCTCCCTCTCTCCCTCTCTCTTTGTTTCCTCTCTCCCTCTCTCCCACTCTCCCTGGTTCCTCTCTCCCTCTCTCTTTGGTTCCTCTCTCCCTCTCTCCCACTCTCTTTGGTTCCTCTCTCCCTCTCTCCCACTCTCCCTGGTTCCTCTCTCCGACTCTCTTTGGTTCCTCTCTCCCACTCTCCCTGGTTCCTCTCTCCCTCTCTCTTTGGTTCCTCTCTCCCTCTCTCCCACTCTCTTTGGTTCCTCTCTCCCACTCTCTTTGGTTCCTCTCTCCCACTCTCCCTGGTTCCTCTCTCCCACTCTCTTTGGTTCCTCTCTCCCACTCTCCCTGGTTCCTCTCTCCCACTCTCCCTGGTTCCTCTCTCCCACTCTCCCTGGTTCCTCTCTCCCACTCTCCCCTGGTTCCTCTCTCCCACTCTCCCTGGTTCCTCTCTCCCACTCTCCCTGGTTCCTCTCTCCCACTCTCCCTGGTTCCTCTCTCCCACTCTCCCTGGTTCCTCTCTCCCACTCTCCCTGGTTCCTCTCTCCCACTCTCCCTGGTTCCTCTCTCCCACTCTCCCTGGTTCCTCTCTCCCACTCTCCCTGGTTCCTCTCTCCCACTCTCTTTGGTTCCTCTCTCCCACTCTCCCTGGTTCCTCTCTCCCACTCTCCCTGGTTCCTCTCTCCCACTCTCCCTGGTTCCTCTCTCCCACTCTCCCTGGTTCCTCTCTCCCACTCTCCCTGGTTCCTCTCTCCCACTCTCTTTGGTTCCTCTCTCCCTCTCTCCCACTCTCTTTGGTTCCTCTCTCCCTCTCTCCCTCTCTCTTTGGTTCCTCTCTCCCACTCTCTTTCGACATCTCCCTGGTTCCTCTCTCCCACTCTCCCTGGTTCCTCTCTCCCACTCTCCCTGGTTCCTCTCTCCCACTCTCCCTGGTTCCTCTCTCCCACTCTCCCTGGTTCCTCTCTCCCTCTCTCCCTCTCTCTTTGGTTCCTCTCTCCCACTCTCTTTCGACATCTCCCTGGTTCCTCTCTCCCACTCTCCCTGGTTCCTCTCTCCCACTCTCCCTGGTTCCTCTCTCCCACTCTCTTTGGTTCCTCTCTCCCACTCTCTTTGGTTCCTCTCTCTTTGGTTCCTCTCTCCCACTCTCTTTGGTTCCTCTCTCCCACTCTCCCTGGTTCCTCTCTCCCACTCTCCCTGGTTCCTCTCTCCCACTCTCTTTGGTTCCTCTCTCCCACTCTCCCTGGTTCCTCTCTCCCACTCTCTTTGGTTCCTCTCTCCCACTCTCTTTGGTTCCTCTCTCCCACTCTCCCTGGTTCCTCTCTCCCACTCTCCCTGGTTCCTCTCTCCCACTCTCCCTGGTTCCTCTCTCCCACTCTCCCTGGTTCCTCTCTCCCACTCTCCCTGGTTCCTCTCTCCCACTCTCCCTGGTTCCTCTCTCCCACTCTCCCTGGTTCCTCTCTCCCACTCTCTCTGGTTCCTCTCTCCCACTCTCCCTGGTTCCTCTCTCCCACTCTCCCCATCTCTTTCAACATCTCTTTGGTTCCTCTCTCTGTCTCGGCGTCTTTCCCCCCGTTTCTCTCCGTCTCTCTCCTCTTACCCTCAATCACTCACTTCTGTCTTTCTATCTCGCGCTCAGTATGACTCCATAGATTGTATTACTAGACTGTATTAGTTGTTTGACTATTACTGTATCAGCTGTATGACTCTATAGACTGTATCAGCTGTATGACTCTATAGACTGTATCAGCTGTATGACTCTATAGACTGTATCAGCTGTATGACTCTATAGACTGTATCAGCTGTATGACTCTATAGACTGTATCAGCTGTATCAGCTGTATGACTCTATAGACTATCAGATGTATCAGCTGTATGACTCTATAGACTGTATCAGCTGTATGACTCTATAGACTGTATCAGCTGTATGACTCTATAGACTGTATCAGCTGTATCAGCTGTATGACTCTATAGACTGTATCAGCTGTATGACTCTATAGACTGTATCAGCTGTATGACGCTATGGACTGTATCAGCTGTATGACTCTATAGACTGTATCAGCTGTATGACTCTATAGACTGTATCAGCTGTATGACTCTATAGACTGTATCAGCTGTATGACTCTATAGACTGTATCAGCTGTATGACTCTATAGACTGTATCAGCTGTATGACTCTATAGACTGTCAGCTGTATGACTCTATAGACTGTATCAGCTGTATCAGCTGTATGAGTCTATAGACTGTGTCAGCCGTATCAGCTGTATGACTCTATAGACTGTGTCAGCTGTATGACTCTATAGACTGTATCGGCTGTGTCAGCTGTATGACTCTATAGACTGCGTCAGCTGTATGACTCTATAGACTGCGTCAGCTGTATGACTCTATAGACTGCGTCAGCTGTATGACTCTATAGACTGCGTCAGCTGTATGACTCTATAGACTGCGTCAGCTGTATGACTCTATAGACTGCGTCAGCTGTATGACTCTATAGACTGCGTCAGCTGTATGACTCTATAGACTATCAGCTGTATGACTCTATAGACTGTATCAGCTGTATGACTCTATAGACTGTCAGCTGTATGACTCTATAGACTGTGTCAGCCGTATCAGCTGTATGACTCTATAGACTGTATCGACTCTATAGGCTGCGTCAGCTGTATGACTGTATAGGCTGCGTCAGCTGTATGACTGTATAGGCTGCGTCAGCTGTATGACTCTATAGGCTGCGTCAGCTGTATGACTCTATAGACTGCGTCAGCTGTATGACTCTATAGACTGCGTCAGCTGTATGACTCTATAGACTGCGTCAGCTGTATGACTCTATAGACTGCGTCAGCTGTATGACTCTATAGACTGCGTCAGCTGTATGACTCTATAGACTGCGTCAGCTGTATGACTCTATAGACTGCGTCAGCTGTATGACTCTATAGACTGCGTCAGCTGTATGACTCTATAGACTGCGTCAGCTGTATGACTCTATAGACTGCGTCAGCTGTATGACTCTATAGACTGCGTCAGCTGTATGACTCTATAGACTGCGTCAGCTGTATGACTCTATAGACTGCGTCAGCTGTATGACTCTATAGACTGCGTCAGCTGTATGACTCTATAGACTGCGTCAGCTGTATGACTCTATAGACTGCGTCAGCTGTATGACTCTATAGACTGCGTCAGCTGTATGACTCTATAGACTGCGTCAGCTGTATGACTCTATAGACTGCGTCAGCTGTATGACTCTATAGACTGCGTCAGCTGTATGACTATAGACTGCGTCAGCTGTATGACTATAGACTGCGTCAGCTGTATGACTCTATAGACTGCGTCAGCTGTATGACTCTATAGACTGCGTCAGCTGTATGACTCTATAGACTGCGTCAGCTGTATGACTCTATAGACTGCGTCAGCTGTATGACTCTATAGACTGCGTCAGCTGTATGACTCTACAGACTGCGTCAGCTGTATGACTCTATAGACTGCGTCAGCTGTATGACTCTATAGACCGCGTCAGCTGTATGACTCTATAGACTGCGTCAGCTGTATGACTCTATAGACTGCGTCAGCTGTATGACTCTATAGACTGCGTCAGCTGTATGACTCTGATAGACTGCGTCAGCTGTATGACTCTATAGACTGCGTCAGCTGTATGACTCTATAGACTGCGTCAGCTGTATGACTCTATAGACTGCGTCAGCTGTATGACTCTATAGACTGCGTCAGCTGTATGACTCTATAGACTGCGTCAGCTGTATGACTCTATAGACTGCGTCAGCTGTATGACTCTATAGACTGCGTCAGCTGTATGACTCTATAGACTGCGTCAGCTGTATGACTCTATAGACTGCGTCAGCTGTATGACTATAGACTGCGTCAGCTGTATGACTCTATAGACTGCGTCAGCTGTATGACTCTATAGACTGCGTCAGCTGTATGACTCTATAGACTGCATCAGCTGTATGACTCTATAGACTGCATCAGCTGTATGACTCTATAGACTGCATCAGCTGTATGACTCTATAGACTGTATCGGCTGTATGACTCTATAGACTATCGGCTGTATGACTCTATAGACTGTATCAGCTGTATGACTCTATAGACTGCATCAGCTGTATGACTCTATAGACTGTATCGGCTGTATGACTCTATAGACTGCATCAGCTGTATGACTCTATAGACTGTATCGGCTGTATGACTCTATAGACTGCATCAGCTGTATGACTCTATAGACTGCATCAGCTGTATGACTCTATAGACTGTATCGGCTGTATGACTCTATAGACTGCATCAGCTGTATGACTCTATAGACTGCATCAGCTGTATGACTCTATAGACTGTATCGGCTGTATGACTCTATAGACTGCATCAGCTGTATGACTCTATAGACTGTATCGGCTGTATGACTCTATAGACTGACTGGCCCCAGAGTGACTTACCCTGAACTTGTACTTGGTGCTCCTGTGCAGGTTCTTGACAGTGCAGGACAGCTCATCGCCATCATAGCTGGGTTGGAAGCCATAACCCTGGGGAGACAGAGGACACAGAGGGGGAGACAGAGGGGAGACAGAGGACACAGAGGGGGAGACAGAGGGGAGACAGAGGACACAGAGGGGGAGACAGGGGACACAGAGGGGGAGACAGAGGGGAGACAGAGGACACAGAGGGGGAGACAGAGGGGAGACAGAGGACACAGAGGGGGAGACAGAGGACACAGAGGGGGAGACAGGGGACACAGAGGGGGAGACAGAGGACACAGAGGGGAGACAGAGGACACAGAGGGGGAGACAGAGGACACAGAGGGGGAGACAGAGGACACAGAGGGGAGACAGGGGACACAGAGGGGAGACAAAGACTAGCTGAGCACAAAGCAAGTCCATCTTAAAATACAAACACTGTCTGATACACACAGACACTTTTAGAGGAGAGAAACATTTAAAGGGACAAGAATAGAATTCAAGCCATGTCTCTTTATGGCAGAACAATTTCACGGTTTAGGGAAATGTTAGCTAGTGTCATATGACTGACCCGTACCTCGTCCTCATCAGTATGTAATGTCATATGACTGACTGACCCGTACCTCGTCCTCATCAGTATGTAATGTCATATGACTTACTGAGCCGTACCTCGTCCTCATCAGTATGTAATGTCATATGACTGACTGACCCGTACCTCGTCCTCATCAGTATGTAATGTCATATGACTGACCCGTACCTCTTCCTCATCAGTATGTAATGTCATATGACTGACCCGTACCTCGTCCTCATCAGTATGTAATGTCATATGACTGACTGACCCGTACCTCTTCCTCATCAGTATGTAATGTCAGATGACTGACCCGTACCTCGTCCTCATCAGTATGTAATGTCATATGACTGACTGACCCGTACCTCGTCCTCATCAGTATGTAATGTCATATGACTGACCAATACCTCGTCCTCATCAGTATGTAATGTCATATGACTGACTGACTGACCCGTACCTCGTCCTCATCAGTATGTAATGTCATATGACTGACTGACCCGTACCTCGTCCTCATCAGTATGTAATGTCATATGACTGACTGACCCGTACCTCGTCCTCATCAGTATGTAATGTCATATGACTGACTGACCCGTACCTCGTCCTCATCAGTATGCAATGTCATATGACTGACCCGTACCTCTTCCTCATCAGTATGTAATGTCATATGACTGACTGACCCGTACCTCGTCCTCATCAGTATGTAATGTCATATGACTGACTGACCCGTACCTCTTCCTCATCAGTATGTAATGTCATATGACTGACCCGTACCTCGTCCTCATCAGTATGTAATGTCATATGACTGACCCGTACCTCGTCCTCATCAGTATGTAATGTCATATGACTGACCCGTACCTCGTCCTCATCAGTATGTAATGTCATATGACTGACCCGTACCTCGTCCTCATCAGTATGTAATGTCATATGACTGACCCGTACCTCTTCCTCATCAGTATGTAATGTCATATGACTGACCCGTACCTCGTCCTCATCAGTATGTAATGTCATATGACTGACCCGTACCTCTTCCTCATCAGTATGTAATGTCATATGACTGACTGACCCGTACCTCTTCCTCATCAGTATGTAATGTCATATGACTGACCCGTACCTCTTCCTCATCAGTATGTAATGTCATATGACTGAGCCGTACCTCGTCCTCATCAGTATGTAATGTCATATGACTGACCCGTACCTCGTCCTCATCAGTATGTAATGTCATATGACTGACTGACCCGTACCTCGTCCTCATCAGTATGTAATGTCATATGACTGACCCGTACCTCGTCCTCATCAGTATGTAATGTCATATGACTGACTGACCCGTACCTCGTCCTCATCAGTATGTAATGTCATATGACTGAGCCGTACCTCGTCCTCATCAGTATGTAATGTCATATGACTGACTGACCCGTACCTCGTCCTCATCAGTATGTAATGTCATATGACTGACCCGTACCTCGTCCTCATCAGTATGTAATGTCATATGACTGACTGACCCGTACCTCGTCCTCATCAGTATGTAATGTCATATGACTGACTGACCCGTACCTCTTCCTCATCAGTATGTAATGTCATATGACTGACTGACCCGTACCTCTTCCTCATCAGTATGTAATGTCATATGACTGACTGACCCGTACCTCGTCCTCATCAGTATGTAATGTCATATGACTGACTGACCCGTACCTCGTCCTCATCAGTATGTAATGTCATATGACTGACTGACCCGTACCTCGTCCTCATCAGTATGTAATGTCATATGACTGACCCGTACCTCTTCCTCATCAGTATGTAATGTCATATGACTGAGCCGTACCTCTTCCTCATCAGTATGTAATGTCATATGACTGAGCCGTACCTCTTCCTCATCAGTATGTAATGTCATATGACTGAGCCGTACCTCGTCCTCGTCCATCTCCAGGCTGTAGAAGATGTCGTCCTCCTTGGGGGAAGTGGAGGGTCTCTGCCAGGTCAGACACAACCAGGTGACCCCTGCCTTCACCAGCTCTGGAGGGAGGGGTGGGGACGGTACGC
>NW_025548146.1:0-9555 GCF_905237065.1 Salmo salar
GTGGTGATGATGTGGTGAGGACCGTGGTGATGACTGTGGGGAGGACTGTGGTGATGACTGGGTGATGACTGTGGTGGAGGACTGTGGTGAGGACCGTGGTGATGACTGTGGTGGGATGACTGTGGAGAGGACTGGGGTGATGACTGTGGAGAGGACTGGGGATGACTGGGTGAGGACTGCGGTGAGGATGGGATGACTGTGGTGATGGGACGTGTGGTGGGTCAGGAGATGTGGTAGATGATTGAGGCAGGAGGATGACTGTGGTCGAGGGAGGGGTGAGTGAGGGTGATGACTGGGGTGGGATGACTGTGGTGGAGGACTGGGTGAAGAGGATTTGAGGACGGTGGGGCAACGTGGGAGGGTGAGGATGTGGGGATGACTGTGGTGAGGACGGTGATGACTGTGGGGGGAGGACTTGGTGAGGACTGGGGGGATGATTGTGGTGAGGACTGGGGAGGGAGGACAGGACAGGAAGTCAACCAGGAGATATATTCCCACCCACTTCTTATAAGAACCAATGGATATTCAACTACCAATTTATTATCCTGAGACAAGGCTGAGTATAGTTCGCTGAAAGATCTCTACAGACCCAAGGTGAGAAAAATGCTGGTAAATGAGGAAGGAGTGGATGTTGATTGAAATGGTAGGTTGGTTGACTTGATAAGGGAGCATCTCCAACAACACACGACTGAATTTGTCCAGACTGAGTTATGGCAGAGCTAGGGATGGGGGAGGGAGGGAGGAGGAGGAGGAGTGGAAGGAGAGGAGGAGGAGGGAAGGAGGAGGGAAGGAGAGAAGGGGAGGAGGAGGAGGAGGGAGGAATGAGTGAGTGAGGGAAAGAGGGGAGGGAGGAGGAGGAGGAGGAGGGAGGAGGGAGTGAGGAGGAGGGAGGGGGAGGAGGGAGGAGGGAGGAGGAAGGAGAGAGGAGGGAGGAAGAGGAGGGAGGGAGGGAGGAGGGATGGAGGGGAGGAGTGAGGAGGGAGGAGGAGTGAGGGAGGAGGAAGTGGAGGAGATGATGGAAGGAGGAGAGGAGGAGAGAGAGGGGAGAGAGGGAAGGAGGAGGGAGGAGGGAGGAGGGAGGGAGGGAGGAGGAAGGAGGAGGAGGAGAGTGGGGTGAGGAAAGTGGAGGGAGTGATGGAGGAGGAGGAGGGAGGAGGAGGGGAGGAGGAGGGAGGAGGGAGGAGGGGAGGAGGGAGGAGGGAGGGACAAGAGAGAGGAGAGAGGAGGAGGAAGGAGGAGGAAATGGGAAAGGGAGGAGGATAGGGAGGAAGGGAGAAGACAAACAGGAGGATGTTTCTATAATAGATTGGATTAGGTGGAATTCCAGGTAGAAAGCTAAGATTTATTGATGTTACTTATGAAAATCTACTCAGAGATGTGAAGTGGAGGATGAAGTGGTGAGGATGAAGAAGTTTAAAGAAGGAATTTTAAACCTTGAGACCATTGGAGACATGGATATTCAGAGGGCAAGAACGGACAAGACAAAATATCGAAATTCCTTTGAACGGGGTGTGGTAGTAGGGTACTAGGTACAACGTTGAGTCAACAAACTGGTAACGCTGTTGGGTTTTTTTACGCTCAACGGTTTGGTATGGAAGAATGGACTCACTTACCTGTAAGGGACATCCGGACAACTTGAACACACAACTGGGGAAGCACTGGAGTAAATGTACAGCATATTTGACAATTTTTTGATTTACAGACGATACTAGAGCGATACAGTAGAAAACATTCAATTTTTGCAAACCTGGCGCTGCAAACACCATGCTCTACTAACTGAGCTACAGGAAGGCCACTGGGAAGGCACGCGTCTTCCTGTGGAACGCTTTAACACGAGAGTCACGCAACTAAATTAGGAGGCACAGCCCAGAGTACCAGGAGGTATGTATATTATCACACACAACACACACACACACACACACACAACCACACACATACACACAAAGTGCATACACACAATCAGCCATTTAGTGAGGTAAATAGCTAGGAAGACCGCAGTGCTTATTGGTTAGTGCTAGCACCCAGTGTTATTAGCCTAAAGCATCAATGTTACAGGAAAATTTCAGTGATAGAGGAACAGGACAGGTTATTAGTGTTATTAGCTCAGTGCGTAATCAGCAGCATGATATTAAAGGAGGTGTTTACCAGCTCTGGGTTGTTCTCTAATAATTTCCCCAGAATAATGACTTAATACAATATGTCCACATATTAATGGATTTTAGGTTATAGAAGCCAGCCAATTAGTCCTCTCCACTCTCTCTCCACTCGTTCTCGTTCTCTCCATCCCTCTCTGTCTATGTTCCCCGTTCCCCCCCCCTCCATCTCGCCTCCCTCCGTTCACTGCTCCCTCTCCAACTCGTCACTGCCCCCCTCCATCTCGCTCTCCCTCGCCCCCCCCTCTCTCTCCGCTGCCCTCTCTGTAAATTAATTAATTCAAGTGGATTATAGGCATGGGAAACATATGTTAACATTGCTAAAGCAAGGAGAGTAGATAAATAAAACAAAAGAGAAACAAAAATTTTAAAAAGGTGAACAGTAAACATAAACAGAAGTTACAAAAGTATATGATGTATATATACAGTGTTTGTCTATGTGCAAATGGGGAGAGAAAGAGTCGAGAGACTGAAAAACAGCTTATTAAGCATCAGACTGTTAAACAGCCACATCACTAACACATGAGTGGCAACAAAAATCAGCCACTTTAGTGACGGAAGAAAGTAACCAAACCCAGCTTAGTTTGTTAATCTAAATTCCACTTATTTCTGTTAATCTAAACCCTAGCTAGTTTGTTAAATAAACCCACTCTGTAATCCCTTAAACCCTAGCTTAGTTCTGTTAACTCCAAACCAGCTAGTTCAGCTTACCCTAAACTCCAGCTTATTTCTGTTAACTAAACCAGCGTTAGTCTCTGTATTAAACTCAGCTTATTTTTAACAAACCAGCTTATTTTGGAATCCTAAACCACTATTTCGTTAATAAACCATATTAAAAAACCCAGCTTTATTTCTTGTAACCCCAAACCCTAGTAGTCGTTAACCAAACCCTAGCTTAGTTGATAACTAAAATAGCTTAGTTCTTGTTTACAATAAAAAACCCAGCATTTAAAAACTCAGCTTAGTTCTGTTAACTCTAAACCCAGCTTAGTTCTGTTTACGCTAAACCCACCTTAGTTCTGTTAACCCTAAACCCAGCTTAGTTCCTGTTTACTTCTAAACCCAGCTTGGGTTTGTTAATTAAAAGTTAGTTTAAAAATATCGTAAAACCATTAGTTTGTTTATAAATCAGCTTAGTTTGTAACTAAAACCCAGTTCTCAAGTTGTTTAGCTAAACTTTAGCATTTTGTTAACTTCTAAACTCAGCTTAGTTCGTTAACTCTAAACCCAGCTTAGTTCTGTTTACGCTTAAACCCAACTTAGTTCTGTTAACTCTAAACCCAGCTTAGTTCTGTTTACCTAAACCCAGCTTAGATTCTGTTAGACTCTAAATCCAGCTTAGTTCTGTTAACTCTAAACCCAGCTTAGTTCTGTTTACTCTAAACCCAGCTTAGTTCTGTTTACTCTAAACCCCTAAGCTTAGTTCTGTTTACTCTAAACCCAGCTTAGTTCTGTTAATTCTAAACCCAGCTTTAGTTCTACGGCTACTCTAAACCCAGTACGTTCTGTTAACTCTAACCCAGCTTAGTTCTGTTTACTCTAAACCCAGCTTAGTTCTGTTAAGCTCTAAACCCAGCCCAGTTCTGTTTACGCTTTAAACCCAGCTTAGTTCTGTTAACTCTAAACCCAGCTTAGTTCTGTTTACTCTAAACCCAGCTTATTTCTGTTAACTCTAAACCCAGCTTAGTTCTGTTAACATCTAAACCCAGCTTAGTTCTGTTAACTCTAAACCCAGCTTAGTTCTGTTTGCGCTTAAACCCACCTTAGTTCTGTTAACTCTAAACCCAGCTTAGTTCTGTTTACTCTAAACCCAGCTTAGTTCTGTTAACTCAATCCAGCTTAGTTCTGTGTAACTCGTAAACCCAGCTTAGTTCTGTTTACTCTAAACCCCAGCTTAGTTCTGTTTACTCTAAACCCAGCTTAGTTCTGTTTACTCTAAACCCTAGCTTAGTCTCTGTTTACTCTAAACCTGGAGCTTAGTTCTGTTTACTCTAAACCCAGCTTAGTTCTGTTTACTCCTAAACCCTAGCTTGGTTCGTTTACCTCAAACCCAGCTAGTTCTGTTAATTCCCTAAACCCAGCTTAGTTCTGTTAACTTTCTAAACCCAGCTTAGTTCTGTTTACTCTAAACCCAGCTTAGTTCTGTTTACGCTAAACCCAGCTTAGTTCTGTTAACTCTAAACCCAGCTTAGTTCTGTTTACTCTAAACCCAGCTTATTTCTGTTAACTCTAAACCCAGCTTAGTTCTGTTCAACTCTAAACCCAGCTTAGTTTCTTAACTCTAAACCCAGCTTAGTCTCTGTTTACGCTTAAACCCACCTTAGTTCTGTTAACTCCTAAACCCAGCTTAGTTCTGTTTACTCAAAACCCAGCTTAGTTCTGTTAACTCTAAACCCAGTCCCAGATCCTGTTTACTCTAAACCCAGCTAGTTATGTTTACTCTAAACCCAGCTTAGTTCTGTTAACTCTAAACCCAGCTTAGTTCTGTTAACTCTAAACCCAGCAGTTCTATTAACTCTAAACCCAGCTTAAGTTCCAACTCTAAAACCCAGCTTAGTTCTGTTTACTCTAAACCCAGCTTAGTTCTGTCAACTCTAAACCCAGCTTAGTTCTGTTAACTCTAAACCCAGCTAGTTCTGTTAACTCTAAACCCAGCAGATTCTGTTAACTCTAAACCCAGCCTAGTTCTGTTTACTTCTAAACCCAGCTTAGTTCTGTTAATCCAAAAATCCAGCTTAGTTTCGTTAACTCTAAACCCAGTTTAGCAGTCCGGGAGGAGAGAGGGGGGACAGGTAGTTAGCCAGCAGAGATTTGGTGATGATGGTTTGGAACACGAGAATTGACCGTATCAGTGAAATACTGGACATTTCTCCATCTGTTTTTTCCTGTGGACCTCGAAGGAGAGGGCATGGCTCATAGTGGTCTGGTAGAAAGAGTAGAAAACCCTCTTGGTTGCAGATCTGTTTCGTGCTTGTCATGCCTTCACTGTGACAATGACCATAGGGTCTCAAAAGAGCAAGAGTTGTTGTCAAACAGCAGAAACAGATCTGGGACCAGGCTGGCGTGACCTGCTAGAGACTCACTGCAGCCCTCCTCTCTCCTTCTCATGGTCTGGATCTGAGAGGTAGTCACCCCCAGTTCCCCCTGTAGGAGAGAGGCCCCCTGCCGGGACATCTAGAGGTTCCCTATAGCCCGCACCGCTGGGACTAACTCAACGCCCTGACCGACTACTCACTCGACCGCCCTGACCGACTAACACTCACCGGCCTGACCCACTGTCACCGCCCTGACTGACTCACCCGACTCACCGCCTGACCGACTAATCACTCACCGCCCCTGACCGACTACCGCCTGACCGACTCACCGCCTGACCGACTCACACTCACCGGCCTGACCGACTCACCGCCTGACCGACTCACCGCCCGACCGACTCACCGCCCCTGACCGACTCACCGCCTGACTGACTCACCGCCCCTTCACTCGTACTTTCACTTTGTCTTTATCAGGGATGTTGTAATTTCACAGTTGCTGTGTAAAGCACAGTATAGTATGTAATGACTACCGACGTCAACAAGCCAATGAGCATGTCCGTAAAGCTACATCTTTCTGCTTGCATGGTGAGAGACTGTGGTGATGACTGTGGTGATGACTGTGGTGATGACTGTGGTGGAGGACTGTGGTGAGGACTGTGGTGTTGACTGTGGTAGAGGACTGTGGTGAGGACTGTGGTGATGACTGTGGCGAGGACCGTGGTGATGAGTGGTGAGGACTGTGGTGAGGGACTGTGGTGATGACTGTGGTAAGAGACTGTGGTGATGATTTGTGGTGAGGAACTGTGGTGATGACTGTGGTGATGACTGTGGGGGTGAGGACTGTGGTGAGGACTGTGGTGATGACTGGTGAGGACTCGTGGTGAGGACTGTGGTGATGACTGTGCGTGAGGACTGTGGTGAGTGACTGTGGTGATGACTCGGTGGTGAGGACTGTGGTGATGACTGTGGTGAGGACTGTGGTGATGACTGTGGTGAGACTGTGGTGATGACTGTGGTGATGACTGTGGTGAGGACATGGGTGAGGACTGTGGTGATGACTGTGGTGTTGACCGTGGTGAGGACTGTGATGACTGACTGTAGTGAGGACTGTGGGGATTGACTGGTGAGGACTGTGGTGAGGACTGTGGGGATGACTGTGGTGATGACTGTGGTGAGGACTGTGGTGATGACTGTGGTGATGACTGTGGTGATGACTGTGGTGAGGACTGTGGTGAGGACTGTGGTGATGACTGTGGTGATGACTGTGGTGAGGACTGTGGTGAGTGACTGTGGTGAGGACTGTGGGGATGACTGTGGTGAGGACTGTGGTGAGGACTGTGGTGTGACACTGTGGTGAGGGACTGTGGTGATGACTGTGGTGAGGACTGTGGTGGGACTGTGGGGATGACGTGGTGAGGACTGTGGTGAGGACCCCCGGACAGGGCAAACCAGGCAGGATATAACCCCAACCCCACCCTTTACCAAGTACAGCCCCCACACCGCCTAGAGGGATACCTTCAACCACCAACTTACCATCCTGAGACAAGGCTGAGTATAGCAGCCACAAAGATCTCCTACACCTGAGCCAACAAGTGGGCGCAAAAAACGTGTTTCTGGGCATGACAATGAGTGACAAGGAGTTTGGCATGATTGAAATGGCTAGGGTTGGCCTTGATCTGTTATAGAGTATCTCAACTCTCGCTTAACACACTGACTGACTGTTGTTACTTTGCTGTGTTCCAGATCAGTTGTTACAAGAGCTGATGCAGAGGAGGAGGAGGAGGGAGGAGGAGGAGGGAGGGAAGGAGGAGGAGGAGGGAGGAGGAGGGAGGAGGGAGGAGGAAGGAGGAGGAGGAGGAGGAGGGAGGAGGGAGGGGAGGGAGGAGAGAGGAGGAGGAGGGAGGAGGAGGAGGAAGGGAGGAGGAGGGAGGAGGGGAGGGAAGAGGAGGAGGAGGGAGGAGGGAGGGGAGGAGAAGGGGGAGGAGGAGGAGGGAGGAGGGAGGGAGGAAGGGGAGGAGGAGGAAGGAGAGGAGGAGGGGAGGAGGGAGGAGGAGGGAGAAGGAGGGAGGAGGAGGAGGGAGGGAGGAGGGAGGAGGAAGGAGGAGGAGGAGGAGGGGAGGGAGCGAGGAGGGAGAGGAGGAGGAGCTGGAGGAGGAGGGAGGGGAGGAGGGGAGGAGGAGGAGGGAGGAGGGGAGGAGGAGGGAGAAGGAGGAGGAGGAGGAGGAGGAGGAGAGAGAGAGGAGGAGGGAGGAGGAGCAAGGAGGAGGAGGAAGAGGAGGAGGAAGGAGGAGGAGGAGGGAGGAGGAAGGAGGAGGAGGAGGGAGACAAACAGGAGTGGATGTTTCCACAACAGACCGACCAGGTGGAATCCAGGTGAAAAGCTATGATCCGGTTGAGTGTCGACTATTAAATTCACTTTCAAATCAGTGTAGATGAAGTGGAGGATGAAAGTGGAGGGGATGACAGGTTAAAGAAGGATTGAAACCTTGGAGACCATTGAGACATGGATTGTGTAATGTGTGCTTACATTCGAGAGGGTGAACGGGTAAAGATTTCCAAAATCATTGAAAATGTGCCTTTGAACGGGGTGTGGTAGAAAAGTACCAGGCAACCCGGTTTGAGTCAACAACTGCAACGCTTGCTGGGTTTTTTTCACGTCAAACTTGTTTTCCCCTGTGTGTATCAAGAATGGACACCACCCAAAGGAACATCCACAAAGCCAACTTGACACACAACTGTGGGAAGCACTGGAGTCAACATGGACCAGCATCCATTTTTTTTTACATTTACATTTTAAGTCATTTGTGCTTGACTGCTCTTATCCAGAGCGACTTTACAGTAGTGAATGCATACACATTCATTTTTTTTTTTCTGTTGCTGGCCCCCCGTGGGGAATCGAACCCACAACCCTGGCGTTAAAGCTTTAAACAACCAGCTACCAACTGAGCTGCAGGGTCACACTCGGGAGGCCACTGC
Source organism: Salmo salar (assembly GCF_905237065.1). NCBI lineage: Eukaryota > Metazoa > Chordata > Actinopteri > Salmoniformes > Salmonidae > Salmo > Salmo salar. The sequence continues at coordinate 8,162 of NW_025548146.1, forward strand.
GTTCCCTGTGGAACGCTTCTCAACACCTCGTAGAGTTCACGCTCAATATTTAGGAAGGTGTTTCTAATGTTCCCCTACTCTCAAGTGATTGAGTTGGGCCAAAGGTTGTTATTCATCACACACTCACACACACACACACACAAACACAAAAAAGCACACACGCACACAGCCACACACACACACACACACACACTCCATCGTAAGCCCAATTCCAGCAACCCAGGTTATTGTTGACCGGCCCAGTGTTAACCTGCTATAGTGATCTTATTAGCCCAGTGCCTTAATCCAGTGTTATTAGCCCAAAGTGCTAACCCAGTGTTATAACGCCCAGTGTAACCCAGTGTTATTAATGCCCTTAAGTGCTAACCCAGTGTTATAAGCTCAGTGCTACCCAGTGTGGGTTGGCCCAAAGTGCTAACCCAGTATTATTAGCCCAGTGCCAACCCAACTTGGTGTTATTAGGCCCAGGAGTGAGGCTGTTGTTTACCAGCTCTTGTGGTTCTTGTTTCTCTACTAACTAACTTCCACTACTGCTAGAGTGATGACTTTAACACGTAAATTCCGTCTCCCACATTATTAACTTTGGATTTTATTGGTAATTCCTCTTTAGCCAGCCAGCCAATTACTGTCTTCTCTGTCTCTCTCATCTCGACCTCCCGTCTCTCTCCATCCGCCTCCCTCTCGTCTCTTTTTTTTCTCTCTCTCTCTCTCTCTCTCTTTCTTATCCCTCTCATCCCCTCCGTTCTCGTTCATCCTCCCTCGTCTCACTGTCCCTGGCCCCCTCCGGCCCCCCCCCCCTCTCTCTCTCTCTCCCCCCCTCCTCTTCATCCGCCCCCCCTCTCCTCACTTCTCTGTCTCACTGTTTCTCTCCCAATCTCTGTCTCACTGCTCTCTCCATCCGCCGTTCTCTCTCTTCTCTCCCTCTTCTCCATCTCGGCGTTTATTCTAAATTCAATTCAATTCAAGTGGCATTATAGGCATGGGAAACATATGTTAACTTGCCAAAGCAAGTGAAGAAATAATAAAGAGAAACAAACAATTTAAAAAAGTGAACAGCAAACATTACACTCACAGAAGTTAAAATATATGATGTATATATACAGTGTTCTACCAATGTGCAAAATGGGAGAGAAAGAGCTTCGAGAGACTGAAAAACAGCTCTCATCCCACTAGATTGTTAAATGTTTTCATCACTAACATTGAGGCTGCTGCCAACATACTGACTCAACCCAGCCACTTTAATGATGCAAATATTTGTTGGTTCTGTTAACTCTAAACCTAGCTTAGTTCTGTTAATCTCCAAACTCAGCTTAGTTCTGTTAACTCTAAACCCAGCTTATTTCTGTTAATCCCAAACCCAGCAATTTCTGTTAACTTCAAACCTCAGCTTGGTT
>NW_025548147.1:0-3619 GCF_905237065.1 Salmo salar
AACAACAATTGATCACCGACAACGATGAGAGACAGCCTATGGGAGGAGGTATGCCCGGCCAGGTGCTGATTAACAACCTTCCTCAACGTGGATCGAGACCAAGGAACTGGTCATGACAGAGGATAAAAAGAGAGCCCTCCTCCATCCACATCAATGGCTGTAGGGAGTTGGCTTAGAGCTGTATGACGGGTTTGAGGAAGGTGAGGGCTGTAGTTTAGGTGGGTGAGCTGTAGTGGGTGAGGGCTGCAGGAGCCGGGTCGAGGGCAAAGGTGAGGTAATGACGACCCGGGCCGCGGCTGGGAGCATGAGCCAGCCGCTGCAGCTCAGCGGCTCGAGCTGCAGTGGCCCAGGGCTGCAGTGAGGTGAGGGCTGCAGTGGAGCGGGCCGAGGGGCTGCAATGCTGGGTAGGTGACCGTAGTGGAGGGTGGGGTTGTAGTGGGTGGTGAGGGCTGTAGTGGACGCCGGTAAAGGTAGTGGAGCGGGTGAGGGCTGTAGTGAGCGGGTGAGATTCTATAACACCATGGGACTTAACATTTTTCTTTTTATTTTTAATTTAACTCTTTATTTAAACTAGGTAAGTCAGTTAAAGAACAAATGTTACTTACAATGACGAATGGTGTGCAAAAGAGGCCTGAGCAACAGTACATAAACCCAGACATAGGTCGGAGAGGAGGTAGCGTAGGCTGAACAATTGGCATCGCCCTGAGTTCCTCAAAGTTCTACAGCTACACCACTGAGCTACTCTCAGACCAACAGGCTCCAAGACAGCTTTACCCCAAGCTATAAGACTGCTGGTTAGCCAGACTGCTAAATAGCTTTCAGACTACTAAATAGCCAGACTGGTTAATAATTTGTATCGACAAATTAAATCCGAGATTTGTTTACATGCTATTCAGGGTTGACTTTTACATGTGTTGTGTAAACTCGGATTTCCTACATCAGGTTCTGGTAAACCTTGACTTTACATCAGGTTCTTCAGAACTTGACCTCTTACATCAGCTCCAGAATCTTGAATATTTACATCAGGTTCAGGGGAACTTTGAATATCAGGTTTAGGGAACCTTGAGCTTTATATACATTGTGGTTCTAGGGAACCTTGAGCTTTACATTAGGGTTCCAGGGGAACCTTGATTTTATAGGGTTTGGTGAACCTGATTCCTTACATCAGGTTCTGTGAACCCTGACCTCCTTACATCAGGGTTCTGGTGAACCTGACCTTCACATCATGTCCTGTGAACCCTGATCTCTCACGCCAGGTCCCAGGGAACCCTCCTGGGTGTAGGGTGTTTTAACACACCTGATTCAGCTAATCTCTGTTGTCCAGGAGGCTCTTAACCTATGTCTCTCCCTCTCCCTCCTCCCACCCCCCCCCCCCCCCCCCCCTCCCCTCCCTCCTCCCTCTTTGTTCTCCCCTCCCCCCCCTCCCCTCCCCCCTCCAGGATCCCCCCCTCTCTCCCCCCCCTCCTTCTCGCCCCCCCCCCCCCCCCCCCCCCCCCCCCCTTCCCCCCCCCCCCTCCCTTTCTCCCCATTTCCCCCGCCTCACCTCCTCTTCCTCCTCCCCGTCAGATTGGTCATAATTAGTTTGTAACTTGGTCCTATGGACTCAAACGGCCTGTCTGACCCCACGTGAAGCTTCAAACTCATCCCTGACCCTAAGAGTGACACCAAGTAGAAGACCGACATCAAGGGCAACCTCAAACCCACCTGAAATCTAAACTCTTCAAATTGGTGTCAACGACGTTTACACTCCCTTACAACTATTTTGTTAAAGAGGTATCTAAACTTTACACCATCTTTGTCAAGAGGATAGAGAACGAGACCCACATCGTGTTAAAGAGGTTTAGACTTTACACTATCAGTTAAAGAGGTTTTTAGACCTTACAACCTCTTTGTTAAAGAGGTTTTTTGAACTTTACACTATCTTTGCTAAAGAGGCTTGAACTTGAGTATATTTATCTTTTATTAAATATAGAAATGGAAGTTACACTCATTCTTGCTTTTGAACTTATAGATAAGGTTAAAGACGCTTCTGAACAATACACTATCTTTGCTAAAGAGGCTTTAAATCCTTATACTATCTTTGTTAAAAGGTTTCTTAACTTTTTACACCATCTTTGTTAAAGAGGATCTAAACTTTTACACTATCTTTGTTAAAGAATGACTGATGACTTAATGAGTGTCTTAACTCCCTTTCTTCCTTCCTTCCTTCCTTCCTTCCTTCCTTCCTTTCTTCTTCCCCTTCCTCCTCCCCCCCCTCCTCCTCCTTCCTTGGTCCACCCTCCGCCTCCCTCCCTCCATCCCCCATCCCCCCCCCTCCTCCTCCTGGTCTGTAGTCCCTCATGATGCTGGATAATGACCGGGCGCCTGTCGGTGGAGATCTGGGACTGGATATGACCAGCAGGAACCACTTCATGGGAGAGTCTGCATCTCAGAGCTCCAGAAACAAGGAGTGGATGGATGAGGAGATGGAGAGGAGGGAGGAGGGGGATTAAAAGAAACAAGGAGTAGACGGATGGTGAGATGGAGGAGGAAGGAAGGAGTGGAGGATATGATAGCATATGAGAACAGAGAATGAAGGTCTATCGTTCACTGACACTGTTTCTCTGTCTCTGTTCTCTCTCTCTGTCTGTCTGTTCTCTGGTTCTCTCTCTCTCTGGTCTCTCTCTTCTCTAGGTTCTCGTATGGCTGGATCTCCCCCCTCTCTCTCTCGTTCTCTCTCCTTCTCACTCTCTCTCTGTCTGTCTCTCTCTGTCTGTCTGGTCTCTCTGTCTGTGGCGTCTGTTCTCTGTTGTTGTCGTGTCTCTCTCTCTCTGTCTGTCTGTCTGTGTCGTCTCGTTGTCTGTCTCTGTCTGTCTGTCTGTCTGTCTGTCTGTTTTGTCTGTCTGTCTGTCTGTCTGTCTGTCTGTTGTCTGTCTATCTGTTTTCAGTTCTCTCTCGTCTTCTCTCTGTCTTCTGGTTCTCTCTCTCTGGTCGTCAGGTTTTACCCTCTCGTTCTCTCTGTTGTTATCTCGTCTCTCGTCTCTCTCTCCTCCCTCACTCTCTCTCTGTCTGTCTCCTATTGTCTCTCTTTCTCTCTCTCTCTCTCTCGCGAATCAGGGGAGTTACGAGATGCTACAGCGTTTGAAGGTGGAGCAGGAGAAAATGCCATTAAACATCGGATAGTATGTCCAACTCCCATCTGTGTTGGGGTAGAAAGCTCTGCCTTTCTGGCTGTGGGAAGACTCATTGGGACGCAACACCAACACGGACAAGTTAACAGGAAGAGAGGAAGGAGAAGAGGGGAAATAGATTATAATGAGAGGAGGAGAGAAGAGGGAACAGATGAGCAATGAGGAGGAGAGGAAGATGGGGGATGGAATGGGGATAGATGAGATTGAAGAACAATGAGCAAATGAGAGGAGGAGAGGAAGAGGGGGGAACAGATATATATGAAAGAGCAAGAGGAAGAGGAACAGGTAGTGTATCAGTGAAAGGACTTGGGTCTCAGAATTGCATGGTCGTATCAGTGTGGTCTGAACAGCAGATAGGTATCAGTGTGGTTGTATCAGTATGGTCTGTATCAGTATGGTCTGTATCAGCATGGTCTGCATCAGTGGGTCAGGGTCTGTATCAGTGTGGT